>NC_091836.1:36876960-37179990 GCF_037783145.1 Equus przewalskii
AAATTTACCCATTTCCTATGTGAAATGCAATAATTTTTACAAACTTTACTGAGTGGTGCAATTGTCACCATAAATCAGTTTTAGAACACTCTCACCCCTCCAGTGAGATCCCTTTTACCCATTTACAGTTAACCCTAGGTCACTCACACCCCCAGCCCCCGGCAACCACTAATCTACCTTCTCTCTCTCTAAATGTGCTTTTTGGTGAGATTTCATATAAGGGAGACACGCGCTATACACTGTCTTGTGTCTGGCTTCTCTCATTTAGCATAGTGTTTGAGTCTCATCCATGCCATAGCATGTGTTGGTAGTGCCTTCCTTTTTATTGCTGAATAGTATTCCATGTAGGATATACCATGTTTTGTCTATCCATTCACTAGTTGATTAACATTTAGGTTATTTCCAGTTTGGGGTTATTAAAAATAATGCTGCTAAGAACATTCGTGAACATCCACATGCAGGTCTTTGTGTGGACATATCATATGTTTTTAATTCTTTTAGGCATGTACCTAGGAGTGGAACTGCTGGGTCAGATGGTATGTTTATGTTTAATCTTTTGAGAAACTCCCAAACTGTTTTCCAAAGTGGCTGCAACATACTGCATTTCTGGCAACAATGTATGAGGGTTCCCATGTCTCCATATCCTCACCAATATTTGTTATTGTCTGTCTTATTTCTTTTAGCCACTCTCCTGGGTGAAATGTGCTAATTTGTTGTGGTCTTAATTTGTGTTTCCCTCATGAATAATATGTTAAGTAGCTTTTCGTGTACTTATTAGCCATTTGTGTCCTCTTTGAAACAATATCTGTTCATATTATTTACCCATTTTTTTAATTGGGTCGTTTGTCTTCCAATAATTGAGTTGAGAGTATTCTTCGTAAACTCTGGATGCTAGTACTTTATCAGGCGTGTACTTTGCAAATATTTTTCTTCCAATCTATTGCTTGTCTTTTATTTTCTTAATAGAGTCTTTGAAGTGTGAACGTTTTGGATTTTGCTGAGGACTAATTTATCATTTTTTTCTTTTTTGGTGTCCTACCTAGGAAATCTTGTGTAAGGCCAGGTCTCAAAGATTTTCTATGGTCTCTTATGAAAATTGTTTCAGCTTTTACATTTAAGCCTATGATCGTGTTGAGTTAATTTTTGTGTATGGTGTGAGGTGAGAGTCTCAGTTCATATTTTTGCACATGGACGTGCAATTGTTCCAGCACCATTTGGTTAAAAAACTGTGCTTTCACCGATGAATTCCTTGCGTTGGCACCTTTGTAAAACAATCAGTTGATTATAAATATAAGAATTTACTTCTGTTCTCTCAATTCTGTTTACAATTAGCTTGGGATTTAAGTATTGCTATCCCACTTCTCCAGATGATGGAACTGAGGCCAGTCAGTGGTAGAGCAGGCTCTCAAAGTTAGACCTTCCTTTCTTTAATATTCATGCTCTTTCATTTCAATAACTCTACAATATAGAAAAATATTACTTTAAAATTTCATAATATTGATAAAAGGATCAGGAATCTGGGGTTTATCTTTAATAATGGCCTTATCATTGAAAAGGATCCCCATTATCTTTCAATAGATAATTTAGATGTAGAGACCTACCCCTCTTTATTTTAGCCATTGATAACTTAATGTAAGAAATGGGTATGTCAGTTATTCATTCATTTATTCATAAACAAATCTTTATCAAGTTTCTGCAATGTAGAGGAAGTCACTCTTCTATTAACAACAGGCATTTATATGTCCTGTATGTTCTTCTCAGAAAGAACCTCCTGTTAATTGCTACTTCTCATCTTCTAACAGATGTCAATTCAATCATATGTTCCCAATTACTTATTCCCTTCCCTCTACCCCAGCAGGGCAAGGTCCAGAAGTCACCAAGACTCTGGTTTGGAACTCAACAAGAACTATAAAAAAGCACCAGGCCTGAGGCAAAAACCTGTCTCACATCGCCTATCTGTCTCCATTTGTTCCTTCAAATCAGTTCTCTTTTGTCTTGGCTCTCTTCCCTTAGTCCCTAAGAATTCTTGGTTCCTGAATATTTACTTTATTTTTTGACTATCTGCTTCACTCCACTTTTTGTTTTGTTTCGTGTTTTGAAATTTTCGATCTCTTCTTGGCCTGTGTCTGACCTTCTCTACTGATCTGTATAGTGACTCTCATTTTGCCCTGTACCCTTCTCTCAACCTCTTTAGCTCGAGTTCAATTTCAATAGAAATTGCTTACCTGATTCTAGATGTTCAGTTCAGCCTTGACCATAACAAACCTGGCTCTGCAGCTCAGCTGGGGAGGGGCACTTTGTTCCTGCACCGGTGCTCCAGTCCCAAGTTTGCCAGGAAAGGGGCACAGTGAGGGAGGGGCTGGTTAGATGAGCAGCTCAGCTTGGGAGGGGCCCTCTATTCCCCTGCCAGCACTCCAGCCCCACGTTCACCAGGAGAGCATCACAGTGAGACAGAGGCTGGCTAGAGAAGTGGCTTAGCTGGGGAGAGGTGCTCTGGTCCTGCCCAGTGCTCCAGCCCTGCACTCCAGCCAGACAATCATGAGGAGCACCACACGGAGAGAGAAGCAGTGGCAAGTGGAGCCCTGTGGATGCCCAGAGCACCACACAGAGATAGAGGCATTTGTTGGGGGAGGCACACAGGTATAAGAAAGTGCTCCTTACCCTGTGTGGCACTCTGGTCCTGCTATCACCCAGAGCTCCCCCCAGAGTGAGAAGTGGAGGCTGAGAGAAGCACAGGGGAAGGAGAGTGCCCCTCCTCCTGCCAAGGGCTCCAGATGTGCCATCCGCCAGAGCATTGCACAGTGAGAAAAGAAGCCAGTGGCCAGAGCTGGGGACCCCTGAACTGTTCTGGGCCCAGAATACACATCACCTGATCCTCATCCAGTGGAGGCATGTGACACCAGCGACCAGATAATAACACCATGCAGAGGCAAAAATCCACCCCATCAAGCAATATGAGAAAGTATATTAAATCTCCAGACCAGAAGGAATATGACAAATACCCAGAAGCCAACCCTGAAGACACAGAAATCCATAGCCTAAATGACAAAGAATTCAAAAATAGGTACCATGAAGAAACTCAAGAAGTTGCAAGAAAACACAGAAACACAAATTAACGAATTCAGGAGCTTCTTCACAAAAGGGATAGAACTTTAAAGAAGAACAAAGCAGAATTATTGGAGATGAAAAACACAATGGATGAGATTAAAAATATCTGGACTCCCTAAACAACAAAACTTACAATACATGGGGCCGGCCAGTGGCGCAGCAGTTAAGTGCATACGTTCCGCTTCAGCAGCCCAGGGTTCGCTGGTTCGGATCCTGGGTGCTGACATGGCACCACTTGGCAAGCCATGCTGTGGTAGGTGTCCCACATATAAAGTAGAGGAAGATGGGCACGGATGTTAGCTCAGGGCCAGTCTTCCTCAGCAAAAAGAGGAGGATTGGCAGTAGATGTTAGCTCAGGGCAGATCTTCCTCAAAAAAAAAAAAAAAACTGACAAGATGGAAGACTGAATTAGCAATTTAGAAGACAATACTATAGAAATGCTTCAGAGGGAGGAGAAGAGAGAACTAACACTGAAAAGAAATGAAGAGGCATTTAGGGAAATATCTGACTCAATTAGGAAATACAACATAAGGATTATACATATTCCAGAGGGGAAAGAGAAGGAGAATGGAGCAGAAAGCTTGTTTGAAGAAATAATAGTGGAGAATTTCCCAAACCTGGGAAAGGAGATGGAAATCCACGTGAAAGAGGCTACCAGAACTCCTAACTATGTTAACATAAAAAGATCTACTATAGGGGCTGGCCCTGTGTCAGAGTGGTTAAGTTCGTGCGCTCTGCTGCAGGTGGCCCAGTGTTTCGTTGGTTCGAATCCTGGGCGTGGACATGGCACTGCTCATCAAGCCACGCTGAGGCAGCGTCCCACATGCCACAACTAGAAGGATCCACAACAAAGAATATACAACTATGTACTGGGGGGCTTTGGGGAGACAAAGGAAAACAAATAAAATCTTTAAAAAAATAATAATCAAAAGACCTACTATAAGGCACATAGCAGTAAAGACAGCAAAAGTCAATGACAAAGAAAAAATATTAAGGACAACAAGACAGAAGTGAAGAACTTACAAAGGAACCTGTATCAGGCTTTCAGTGGATTTCTCAGCAGAAACCTTACACACTACAACAGAGTAGAATGATATATTCAAAATAATGAAAGACAAAAACTTCCAGCCAAGAATTCTCTATCTAATGAAAATCTCCTTCAGATATGACGGAGAAATAAAAACTTTCCCAGATAAACAAAAGCTAAAGGAGTTCATTGCCACAAGACCCCCACTACAAGAAATCCTCAAGAAGGTTCTCATACCCAAAAGGAAAAATAGAAAAGAGGAAAAGGGCTACAAAGCTGTGAGCAAGGAGATGAACAGATATGCAACAATTAGAAATTGGCAGCTCTCTATCAGATCAGGTTGGTAAACAATTCTTACATCAAGGATAAAAAAGAGGAAAACACCAAAATAAAAATTATATCATCACCTTAACCACAAACTCACAACACAAGATGGAATAAGCTATGACAAAAATAAATTAGAAGGGGAAGAGGAATGGGATGGAATCAGTATAGTCTAAGAAAATAAGAGGCAATCAGAAAATGGACTATCTCATCTTGAGACATTTTATATGAACCTAATGGTAACCACTAAAGAAATAATTAGAACAGAGATTTTTGTGATAAACAAGGAGAAAATGAAGAAAACCAACATAGAAAACTACCTAATCAAATTGGTAGCCCAATATACATAGGGCGAGAAACAAAGGGTATACACAAGAAATAGAAAACGTGCAATAAGACGGCAGTATTAAGCCCTCATATATCAATATGTGCACTCTAAATGTAAATGGACTGAATTCTCCAATCAAAAGACACAGAGTGGCAGGATGGATTAAAGAATAAGACACAACAATATGTTGCCTCCAGGAAACACATCTCAGCTTTAAAGATCTACATAGGCTTAGAGTGAAGAGATGGATGACAATACTCCAAGCTAATAGCAAACAAAAGAAAGCAGGTGTTGCCATATTTATATCAGACAGAGTAGACTTCAAGATAAAACAGGTAAAGAGAGACATAGAAGGGCAGTATTTAACGATAACACTGACTCTCCAGCAAGAATACATAACACTTATAAATATATATGCACCCAATACAGGAGCACCAAAGTACATAAAGCAACTATTAACAAACCTAAAAGGAGATATTACCAACAACACAATACTGGTAGGGGAACTTAACACCCCACTTACTTCAATGGATAGATCATCCAGACAAAAAGTCAACAAGGAGATAGTAGAACTAAATGAAAAACCAAACTAGATGAACTTAATAGATATATAGAGAGTACTCCATCCAAAAACAGCAGAGTATACATTCTTCTCAAGTGTGCATGTAGCATTCTCAAGGATAGATGATATATTGGCAAACAAGGCAAACCTCTATAAATTTAAGAAGATTGAAATCATGTCTACTATCTTCTCTGACCATAATGCTATGAAACTAGAAATCAATTACAAGAAAAGAGCAGGGAAAGGAAAAAAAATATGGACACTAAACCACAAGCTACTGAACAACCATTGAGTTGTCAAGAAATAAAAGGAGAAATCAAAAAATATTTGGAGACAAATGAGAATGAAAACACACCATACCAACTCATACAGGATGCAGCAAAAGTAGTCCTAAGAGGTAAATTTATAACAATACAGGCCCATGATAACAAACAAGAAAAAGCTCAAATAAACAATCTTAAACTACACCTAACAGAATTAGAAAAAGAAGAACAAGCAAAGCCCAGACTCAGTAAAAGGAGGGAAATAATAAAAATTAGAGCAGAAATAAATGAAACTGAGATAAAAAGGACTGTAAATGGGATCAGTGAAACAAGGAGCTGGTTCTTTGAGGAGATAAAAAAAATTGACAAACCCTTAGCCAGACTCACTAAGAAAAAAAGAGAGAAGTCTCATTGAATAAAATTAGAAATGAAAGAGGAGAAATTATAACAAATACCACTGAAATACGAAAGAGTATAAGAGCATATTATGAAAAACTGTATGCAACAAACTGGACAATCTAGAAGAAACAGGTAAATTCTTAGACTCTTACAACCTCGCAAGATGGAATCAAGAAGAAATAGAGAATCTGAGTAGACAAATCACAAGTAAAGAGATTGAAACAGTTATCAAAAACCTCCCCAAAAACAAAGTCCAGGATGGGATGGCTTCTCAGGAGAATTCTACTAAACAGTCAAAGAAGATTTATTACCCGTTCTTCTCAAACTACTCCAAAATATTGAGGAAGATGGAAATATTCCTAACACATTCAATGTGGTCAACATCAGTCTGATACCAATGCCAGATAAGGACAACACAAAGAAGGAAAATTACAGGCCAATACCACCGATGAACATAGATGCAAAAATCATGAACAAAAGATTGGCAAACCGAATACAGCAATACATTAAAAAGATCACACACCATGATCAAGTGGGATTCAAACCAGGGACATAAGGATGGTTCAACATCCACAAATCCATCAACATGATTCACCACATTAACAAAATGAGGAACTAAAACCACATGATAATCTCTATAGATGCAGAGAAGGCATTTGATGAGATTCAACATCCATTCATGATAAAAACTCTCGATAAAATGGGATGGAAGGAAAGTATACTTCAATATGATAAAGGCCTATGTGACAAACCCACAGCTAACATCATACTCAATGGGGACAACTGAAAGCCATCCCTCTGAGAACAAGAACAAGACAAGGGTGCCCACTCTCACCACTCTTTTTCAACATAGTACTAGAGGTTTGGGCCAGAGAAATTAGGCAAGAAAAAGAAATAAAAGGAATCCAAATAGACACTGAAGAAGTGAAACTCTTGCTGTTTGTAGATGGCATGATTTTATATATAGAAAACCCTAAAGGGTCCATCAGAAAACTATTAGAAATAATCAACAACTACAGTAACGTTGCAGGGTACAAAATCAACTTACAAAAATCAGCAGCATTTCTATACTCAGCAAACTAACAGAACAAGAACTCAAGAATACAATCTCATTTACAATCGCAACAAAAAGAATAAAATATCTAGGAATAAATTTAACCAAGGAGGTGAAAGACCTATACAAGGAAAACTATAAGACATTACTGAAAGAAATCAAGAATGACACAAAGAAATGGAAAGATATTCCATGAACATGAATTGGAAAAATAAACGTAGTTAAAAATGTCCATACTGCCTAAAGCAATCTACAGATTCAATGCAATCCCAATCAGAATCCCAAAGACATTCTTCACAGAAGTAGAGTAAAGAATCTTAAAATTCATCTGGGGCAAGAAAAGACCCCGAATAGCCAAAGCAATCCTGAGAAACAAGAACAAAGCTGGTGGCATTGCAATCCCTGATTTCAAAATATATTACAAAGCTACAGTAATCAAAACAGCATGGTACTGGTACAAGAACATACACACACATCAAGGGAACAGAATTGGAAGCCGAGAAATAAAACCACACATCTACAGACAGCTAATCTTTTACAAAGGAGCCAATAACATACACTGGAGTAAGGAAAGCCTCTTTAATAAATGGTGCTGGGAAAACTGGACAGCCACATGCAAAAGAATGAAAGTAGGTCATTATCTTTCCTCGTGCACAAAATTAGACTCAAAATGGACCAAAGACTTGAAGGTAAGACCTGAAACCATAAAACTTCTAGAAGAGAATATAGGCAGTACACACACTGATATCAGACTTTAAAGGATCTTTTCGAATACCATGTCTACTCAGACAAGGGAAACAAAAGAAAAAATAAACAAGTGGGACTTTGTTTGACTAAAGAGATTCTGGAAGGCAAAGGAAACCAAGACCAACATGAAAAAACAACTCACCAACTGGGAGAAAATATTTGCAAATTATATATTTGATAAGAGGTTAATCTGCATAATACATAAAGAGCTCACACAAATGAACTACCAAAAGAACAAACAACTCAATCAAAAAGTGGGCAGAGGATATGAACAGACATTTTTCCAAAGAAGACATACAGATGGCCAATAGGCACACGAAAAGATGCTCAACATCACTAATCATCAGGGACATGCAAATAAAAACTACACTTAGATATCATCTTACACCCATTAGAATGGCTATAATCACCAAGACAAATAGCAACAAAGGTTGGAGAGGTTGTGGAGGAAAGGGAACCCTCATCAGTTGCTGGTGGGAATGCAAACTGGTGCAGCCACTCTGGAAAATAGTATGGAGATTTCTCAAAAAATTAGAAATAGAAATACCATATTACCCAGCTATCTCACTACTGGGTATTTACCCAAAGAACTGGAAATCAACAATTCAAAGAGATTCATACACCCTTATGTTCATTGCAGCATTATTCACAATAACCAAGACGTGGAAGCAGCCTAAGTTCCCACTGACAGATGATTGGATAAAGAAGATGTGGTATATATATACAATGGAATACTACTCAGCCATAAAAAAAGACAAAATCGTCCTATTTGCAACCACATGGATGAAGCTTCCAGGCATCATGTTAAGTGAAATAAGCCAGACAGAGAAAGACAAACACCATATGATTTCACTTATATGTGGAATATAAACAAACTTACAGACAAAGAGAATAAATCAGTGGTTACCGGAGGGAAGCGGGGTGCAGGGTAGGCACAAGGGGTGAATGGGCATACTTATGTGGTATATGACAAATAATAATGTACAACTTAAATCTGACTATGTTATAAACTATTATGACCACAATAAAAAAAAAAAAAAAAAACTTGCGTCTGACCTGGAAAGCACTTGTTTTTCAGCCCTTACTATCTGTCTTGTGTTTTCATTGACATTGCCCTGTTCCAAGTATTACTGGGCAGTGATTATTAAGCATGTGGGCTTTAGGCTAAGACTCTCTGGGTTAAAACTTTGAGTACGTACTTTGCTGGCTATGTTAAATTGGGCATATTATGCAGGCTTTCTGTATCTTAAGCTCTTCATCCATGAGATAGGAATAATAGTACTGTGACCTCATAGGGTTGTGGTCAGAATTAAAAACATTAACACGCATGTTAAAATAGCGTTTGATATATAATAAGCTCTCAATAAACTTGAGCTATTCTTCTATTATGACTACATCCAGCACTGTAACCCATCTCCCTGCCTCTTGGCTTGCTCCCCTATAACACATTCTCCACACTGCAGCCAGAGTGATCTTTCTAATATGCAAGTGTATAGTGCCATTCCTCTTGCTTCAGGTAAAATATGCAACCTTGACCTTGCTTACACGACCTTTCCTCACCTCACCTTTGCCCACTCATCAGAGTCATCAGGACCAATTTCTTGCCAATGCTCCAGTCATATTTTACTTTTTTGCATTTTTAAAATTTTTGTTGTTTATTTTTTAAAATGTATTTGTTTATTTTTATTTATTTATTTACTTGTTTGTTTATTTATTTTGGTGAGGAAGATTGTCCCTGAGCTAACACCTGTGCCAATCTTCCTCTATTTTGTATGTGGGACACTGCCACAGCATGGCTTGATGAGTGGTGAGTAGGTCTGAATCCGGCATCTGAACCCATGAACCCCGAAGCAGAGCACACAAACTTAACCACTATGCCACCTGGCAGGCCCCATTACATTTATTTTTGTTTACTTATTCTTTTTTAGTAACTCACGGCCTCTTGCCTCTCCGCTTTTGCTCCTGTTGCTCCCGCTGATTGGAACAAACCATATCTCATCCCTTTACCTAAGTAACTTCTAGTTATCCTTCGATTCCTAATCATCAGTTCTTTCCCTGCGGACCTACTCCAGTCCCCTAAAGCAGTTTCAGAACCTCCTTGTATGTTCCCATTGCAGCTTGAATTCCCTTAGCATGGAATTTATCATGCCCTATTGTAATTGTAGGTCTAGGTGCCTTTCTCTTTCACTAGATTATAAACTATTTAGGTCAGAGTGCTCCTCTGTACTGCTCATAGGTTTACTTCTAATGCCTAACACAGTATTTAGAACATAGTTAACTCCCAAAGACTCTGCCTTGGGCTTCTAAACAGTTGACAATTGTCCGCATTTTGATAGGTGTTTGTAAATGAGGGGAACCTACAGACCAAAATCTGAGAAGATTCATTACTGGATATTACAGATAGTATTCCATGCATTCCATGAAGCAGCTTTAGTTTTTTTTTTTTTTAGAAAAAGGGTAGGACTTGAATAGATCGACTAATGCAAAAAAAGACAATGAACGGAGATTGGGGAGCTCTTTTACTCTTCCTTTTATCTTCATAGAGCAAGTCATACACCTTTGGCTGAAAAAAATCAAACCCACAGCAGAGATGGAGAGAGAAAAGCACAATGTTGGCACTGACATAATATCATTTGAAGATTGGCTTCTTGTCCTTTTGGATACCCAGATGGTGGCATGTGAAATTGCCACCTAGTATGGAGTCCACAGATATTTTTCATGGGAGTGTCCCCATGCGTTTCATTTATCTGTCACTTTTGTTTACTGCAATTTATATACTTAACTAATTTGACTTGACATAATCAGGACATGGCCATGAGAAACAAGATGACGTCTTTTAAATATTTCATTTAATAAGAAAGTACTGGATGCAGTCTCCTGTTCCTTTTTATTAGGGAAGGAGACATGGACTAACCACCATTACTCATAGGGTTAGCATGAATTTATAATAAAATTCTCCAAGACGTGCAATATCTATACTTTAATGAACTTGATTTAGAATTGTGTTCATTTTTAATGCATTGTAATGAACTTTTACATTAGCTCTTTAAGTACCACACAACCCAAGAGAAACATGTATACCATAACACCTTATGATGGCGTTTGCCCAGCCTAATGTGTTTGGCTTTCCCACAGCCTCTTGAATGTGACATGGGCCAATTCAACATGGCAGATTTCTCCATGGCTTGGCCCCAAACCCTTCGAAAAATAAATGCAAAGATTTGAAAGTCAACTGATTTCAACCGCACTTGTTCAGTGGAAAATTAAAGATTTATAAGAGACCTATCTTGTCGTTATAAAGCTATGGTTTCCATGAGCTGAAAATCCAATTCTCTTAATGGCTCTTTGGCGTTTAGTTCAGTTCCTAGAGACCAGAAGGATGATTTTTTAGGAAAAAAAAAAAAAGAAAGGAAATCCTCTTACTTCTCTCTTAGGATTGCTTTGATGGTAACACCTAAAAATGTAGTGTGAGCCCCTTCTTCACTTGTATTGTCTTTGCATTATTCAATCTTACCTACATCACATCAGTTGTTTCTAATAAATAAAATATAATTTTCCACCAAAAGAGAAAAGTGTGTGTTGCCCGTAAACTGGAATTCACTTAGGAATGACTTACTTGTATCTAGCCTTGTAGACATAGTCTCTATTGACTAAGCAAATATAAATTGCCTAGAAGACCAAGAATAGTAGTTTACAGTTATTTAAAAAAATATTTGGAGGGACTACTTTTAAGCTTTCTCAAATAAATTCTAAAACATAATCATCCTTGAATGGCAAAATGCTTAATGACAACGTGGCGTCTTGTGCAGAATCTCCATGTGACTGGCATGACCTGCACGTTCAATTGTTCTCAAAGCAGCTCTCTGTGGTTGGTAAGTGGTAATTTCCTCCATTATTAATGTTCATGTTATCACAAGCATAGTCCCCTTCGCCTCACCAATGGCCACTGATCGATCACAGTCCTACGAATATTGCTACGCCACGTCAGGGAGCCATAGATGGAACTCTGCTTACTTCACCTCCTGGGAAAATCAGTTTATGACTCTTCAAGGTTGACTGCCACTGGCCTCAGTCTTCTCTCAGGGTCTTCTCTGTGAGAAGGCAGAGAAATTTTCTTTAAGTTTAGGAGCTGGTTATAAGGATTCTTTTCTTGCCCTATAATGCTAGTCTACAAATATAGACCTCAGCCATCTGTTGATTCCTTTACTCATTTACAGGTGGCATAAGGAGAAGTGAGACTAACAGGAATTGACGCCCCACAGAGCTCTACAACTTTAGCCTGACTCATTCCTGGAGCCAAAGAATATGGCTTCCAGGCTTGAAAAGACCAGAAGCTGCACTTCTCCCAAATGTGTCTCTAACCCTGCCAGTTGCTGCCTTGCTGCCATGGCCCTCAATTTTAGTACCTGCACTCATTCTAAATTAGAATGCTTGTCAATCGCTCCTTGGGCCCTGAAGGGATACGAGAAGGTTAGATGCTAACAAAACAATAATCATCCATGAGTTCCAGAAGATCCAAAAAATTATTCCTTCATTCACTCCTTCAATGAAGTTTTTTGAGTGTGTGCCCTCTGTCACTTTTGTGAGCATTAGGAAATCAAAATTTAAAGAGCATAATCCTCTTCTTAGGAAGCTTATTATTTAAGAAAAGAGATAGATGCAAAAAGGAGAATAAAAGAATTCTGCCTCTATCTTGGAAGTCTGTATGAATTTATAGTGGAAGCACAGGAAAAGAAACAGTAACATTTCTTGGGAAGGGAAGCAAGGAAGGCTGACTAGAGGAAAGAGTGCTTGGGCTGGGCCCTGAGGGATGAGCATTTCTGAGGATACAGGCTAAGGGGCACTGTAGGCAGAGGGTGCAGCATGAGCAAAGACACAGGACATGACATGGAGGGGAAGCCTTCCATAAGAGAATACAGGAGTGTGTCAGCAGAGGTTATTTCTTCCCCTGGGTGACCTGGAGGACATGTAACTAGTACCTCTCCAGAAGAGAAGGGGAGAACAAGTGCACGGGGCTTCTCCTTCATCTTGCTGGGCAGTTTTAGAATGTGCTGAGGCCAGTGGCACCAAAGCAGAATCCTAGATAGGAACCAAGGCCTTTTCAGCCTTCTCTCACTTCACCTGATTTCAATCACAAACAAGGCAATAGCAATGACTTATGTCATTCCGATTAGCCAGGAGAGATCTGTGGGTGTGATTCTGGAAAAGGTCTCAAATAAACACCCACCACAGTTGGTCCTTGTTTGAGTGTTGTGCACTCACTCCTTCGCTGAACCAACTGTGCTCAGAAGCGTCTGCTTCATTGCTGGCAAGCATCCAGGCGTTTCTGCCAGCCTGGAAGCTGAAATACTTTGTAAACCTTGTGAAGTTATACAGGGGCACGTCAGAAGGGTGATTCGAAAGTTCTGATTCAGTAAATGAGCTGAGGGTTCATTACAAAACAAGCTTTGTTTTTGTTGAATGAAGGTAGTAATCCAGCAGGTGTGCAGGGATACTGGACACCCTGGCTACTGCATCGAAGGTAGAGGAAATGAAAAGAATCTTCAGTAGCATTGCCTCCCCAGAAAGCGGGAACCCATGGCTAGTACACAAAATACCTAATTTCCTATCAGGCGTTGCCTTAGGCAGAGATGACACAGGTGGAGTATAATTTACTGCATACTAAGTCCCCTTTGTTGGGTGAGCCATTAGCTAGCAGGTGTATGATTCTGGATTGCTGAGAAAATAATTTCAGGAAATTTCTTTTTGAAACGAACTCATTGAAAAGACAGACCCTGAGCAGATCTCCCCAAGGAGTACAGAGTACTTCTTGCCATCATTGGTTAGGGTCTTTTCCCCAACAATGAAGATAACAACAGCAATGACATAGTGCAGAAAGACAGGCTATTCCTTACTAGACTAGCATCTAGTTTATATTCTCTCTTGTAACCTGCCTTTAACAGGGGCACCTTGGTTTCTCAACCTATAAAATTTAGGAATATATGTGACATAGAGGACACAGTGTCAGTAATTCGAAGAAGCCACTGTGGTTATTAAAGTCTTTCAATGACCTGTGACGCCAAGGAATGGAACCTCTGAGTCACTTCCGCAAATAAGCAGTGGGGCCATAGGTTTGGAAGCAGAGCTGTAGAAGTAATTTTTCTGCCCCTTAGGAAGATACTTCAGTTCCAAGAGGGAGTGATTAAAATGTACATTTGCCATCAATTGTCCTATTGATTTTATTTATTTTACATAAATAGTTGGAATTTGGGGACTTTTTGGATATAACATGCAAATATATGTAAACTGGAAGCCATGTTTATAAAAAATACTGTGAAAATTTTGCCTATATGTCATAGAAAAGAGATAGATGCAAAAAGGAAAATAAAAGAATTCTGCCTCTATCTTGGAAGTCTGTATGAATTTATAGTGGAAGCACAGGAAAAGAAACAGTAACATTTCTTGGGAAGGGAAGCAAGGAAGGCTGACTAGAGGAAAGAGTGCTTGGGCTGGGCCCTGAGGGATGAGCATTTCCGAGGATACAGGCTAAGGGGCACTGTAGGCAGAGGGTGCAGCATGAGCAAAGACACAGGACATGACATGGAGGGGAAGCCTTCCATAAGAGAATACAGGAGTGTGTCAGCAGAGGTTATTTCTTCCCCTGGGTGACCTGGAGGACGTTTAACCTAATCTTAGGCAGGTAGGAGAAGATATGCTCCAAAAACAACTGTGATTTCTAAAGTGGAACATAGGGTGGCTCCCAGGCTCACTTGGTTTTATGATTATTTAACTATTCTTCCCACAGTAAGAATTTCTTCTTCTTCCCTGCACCAGTGGTGGGAACCTTGGGGTAAGTATGGTTTTGTATAGTAAGCAAAATGCATGTGCATGTAGGTGTATATATGCTTTCATTCATTCATTCATTCATCCAATCACCTAGAAAATGGTTGGGGAGAGCTTACTATGTAGTAGGTAGGGTTCCCAGGCACTGAAAATACAGCAGCAAATTCTATTTTTATGGATTTTAGGTATTAATTGTATAGAGAAGTCCAGAAGTATCAACTAACAAGTAAAATATATAATGAGAGAGAATGTAGTAAGTTCTAGGTAGAAAAATGGATCAAGGAAGGGAGAAAGAGAGTCTTCAGGAGGCTAATTTAAATAGAGAGGTTACCGATAAGGTAACTTTTGAACCAAAAAGTTGATGAATCATGAGTCATGAAGCTATTTAAAGGGAAACATTCTAGGCAGAGGGAACAGCAAGTGTAAGGGCCCTGAGGAAGAAGCATGCTAGACCAATAACCAGGAGCTAGGTGAGGAAAGAGAAAAATAGAAGATGAGGCTGGAGAGGTAGCAAAGAGCTTTGGGATATGTAGCTGTGTGTGATTTTCCAAGGGCTTTGGAGACATGCCTGTGTGTGTAGGTATATGTATGTGTGGGGTGGGTGGGGAGGGGACTGCCCACTGCCCAGTTAGGTTTGCTAGTGTAAGACATTTCCAGTAGGAAAGGGGCCTCAAGGTCAAAGATGGTTCAGGCCAAACGTCAATATATATCCTGGCAGTTTAAGCTGTCAAAGTTTGCAGAGGTTTATCTGGTACAGTCTGTTGCATATGGCACCAGGCATAAGTCAAAAGTCATTTTTCTGATCAGATGCATCGGTTGAATACCTTCTAGCACTCCCTATGCATCGAAGCATCTTGAGGCCAGTGTCCTTGCCTGGTTTGCCTTTGTATTTCCATAGTCTCAAAGGAGGCTTTCCCAGGAGTAAATACCCACTAACTCTTGTCAAGTGAATGAGTAAAATACACAATAAGAGATCATTAGGGCTTGATGATATATAACAACACAAATATTAAATAACATGTAATCATAATATGTATCATAACTCTTCATCATGAAAAACTTATGGAATGCTTCTGGTAAAAATCACATCATTGAGCAGAAGAGGATTGGCAGACATAAGAGTTTCCACAGCATATGAAAGCACAAGGAAGAAAGAGCATTTTTTTAAAAAATCACTTTTTCTTCTTTGGTAATGAATATAGAGGCAGCATTCCAGCTCGTCATTTCAAACTGCTGAGTCATTTGCCACTTGAAATGAATTGAGGGCTGTTAAAGGTTTTATAGAAGAATTCATTAAATATGTATTGAGCCAGCTTAAGATGGAAATTGTTATAAAAACTGGCAACAGTTCAAACAGCAAAACATTTCAGTTTATGATGGAGATATTTTACTCCCGCCTGGATTCCGTCCTCTGTTGGTCCATTCAAACTGGCGAGGCTCGAGTCATCTGCACAGGGCACGGTCATTACTGCAACTGCTCACTCGGCAGCTCTGAGAGCCGAGTAAAACCCTATGATTCCAGCCAGGTGTTCCTGCTCTGGGAAGGCACAGGATTCAGTGAGATCTGTGCACCCACTTGAGTGCTGACGCCTTCTGATTGCCTAGAGGTGGGATCTGGTATCACCGGAACAAACAGGTGCGTCTGCACACATGTGTGCACTCAGTCACACACACAGACATGTGTGCACACACATGCGCACGCACGCACACACACACACACACACACACACACACGAGATGTGCATGTTCTTCCCATGCACTACTGCTAGCTTTGGGGATGAGGAGGTGATGGAAGAAGGGAGACTTAAGAAGCAGCATAGTATGATGGAAAAAGCAAGTGGCTTAGAATAAAACAGAACTGGACTCATATTCCAGTTGTGTCACCCTGTAGTTAAGTGATCAAAGTCAGATTACCTAATTTTAGCTTTGTGACCCTATTTATTCATACAGGTTTGAAATTAATACCTATCTTGGTGCCTGACACTTAGTGTGTACAGGTATTTCTACTATAATGTTTCATATGTATTCCTGATATTCTGAAAAACCATGTTCTAAAAATAACAAGATAAAGGAAAAACAGAGTTGGGAGTAGACTCTTCAAAATCTATACAATTTGATAACTAAAACACTAACAAAAATTTGTAAAAAAAAAATCACCACAACTAGCAATTTTTTTAAAATGTAAAACTCCTAATAAATAAAAGGTAAATATAAGACTTTTAAACAAAAAAGATGAAGGTAGTTTGACCCAAGAGAATATAAGACTGAGCATCAAGACAAGGTCAAAATGCATATAGACTGGGAAAACCACCAATGAGCATTTCCAAAACAGAGCACGTAGTGAGAATGAGCTCAGAGAAAGAACGTGGGATAAATGGGCATTACGTACAATATTCTATTTTTCACAACTTGCTGCATTCAGGAGAGTTAGCGTGCCTTGTATTCAGGTGTTGCTTGATGGCACAAAATTTAACAGGCTGGAAAAAAATGACTTATCGGGGCCGGCTCCGTGGCCGAGTGGTTAAGTTCGCGCGCTCCGCTGTGACGGCCCAGGGTTCGGATCCTGGGCGCGGCGGACATGGCACCGGTCATTAGGCCACGTTGAGGTGGCGTCCTGCATCCCACAACTAGAAGGACCTGCAACTAAGATATACAACTGTGTACAGGGAGGGGTTGGGGAGATAAAGCAGAAAAAAAAAAGATTGGCAACAGTTGTAGCCCAGGTGCCAATCTTTAAACAAAAATGGCTTATCAACCAATGAGATTTTGCATTTTATTGATGACATTCCCTTATGTGAGTGAGCTAATTTGCATTACAAATAATATGGAGTGAACAGACAGTACTTAATATGCACTTCTGAATGTAATGAATAGTACAGCATTGTGAATAATTATGTGATGATGCAGATGGTATGGTGTAAAGGACTTGGCACAGTGTCTGACACAGAGTACATGATAAATAAATGTATGTTCTCCTCAGGAGATAAAATCAAGAAGGGTGTAAGTGTTTAGAATCTTGTCCAGAAAAGGGACCAAGGACCCAAGAAAACTAAGAACCTTGCTCTGCTTAATGTTAGGTTAGAGTAATACCAAGTGTCAGAATGGGACAAAAGTACCCCTGGGAGGAGTGGTTATGATATGGAGAACAGTATTGAGATCATTCACATGTGGCAGAGGAAAGGCAACAAATAATTAATAATAACAATAATAAATAAGCCAGAAACAAATGTCAAATTAGTGAAAAGCATTGTGCCTTGGGTAATTGTCCACACTGGGACTCTAAAGAAAATCAGTCTAATTGTTATTCTTTGCTATAATATAACATTAGGTGTCAAATTTAACCTTCATTTCTAAATTCAAACTTGTGACAATGATAATGAAAGTAAATATATTTGTAAATTGTATAATAATCTATGGTTAATAAAGCTTAAGAAATTGGGATTATTATGAAATCTCAATTGTCTATGAGAGTTGCATGGAAACTGTCATGGGAAAATCTTTCCACGATTCACTGAGGATGACCTAAACATAAGCATTTTGAGATCAATTTCCTACCATCACATCTACTGACCCAGGTATTTTTACATAATTGATACTTGGAAAAACCAGTTCGTCAAGGATGTCCTTCTCCTCCCACCACCTTCACAGGGTGGCAAACGTACTTTAGTGCTGTACTAAGAGGTGACGAAGATGCAGCCCCTGGTTTTGAGGAACTCATGATCCAGTGTGCTGAGTGTCCAAAGAGGAGGATGTTTAGGGGGTGTTTGGAGAGCCTAGTGGGGCAGTCCATCCTGGAAGCTAAGGGAAAGATTCCAGAGAGAAAAGACCCCTCTGCAGAGTCTGAAGGACATGGAAGAGTTACCCTGGCAAAGAAATAGGGAGGGTGTGATGAGACCAAGGGAGTGGAATGAACAAATACTGTGACGTGGTGTGGGAGATCGTGCAGAACTTCAACACTACTGGAAGATAAAGCTCAAGGTGGGGACTGCCAGAAAATGATGATAAAGATGCAATTAGGACCACATTAAAGGGCTTGGTTTGCTACGTAAAAGAGTTTGATTTAATCTTGTAGCCATTAGGATAAAAACCGAAGAGTATTAATTTGAGGAGGAAATGAGTCAGTTTACGGTTTAGGAGAGCTGTTAGAAAGAGAACCACAGACTCAAAATGATGTTACTCGCGCTGAAGCCCATGATAACATCTGACGTAACTGCAGTTTCAACCTCTCCTAGAAATGTGATCTTAATTGACCAGTCTGGAATTTTCTGGTCAAGTACCAGTAAGGTAATCTGTCACGTGGGCCCTCCCCAAGCCCGAGAAGAAGAGGTGATCTGCATGGTAAAGACCCCTGCCTTGCCCTTCTCCCAAGAGGAGATGGGCTAGCCTAAACCTAATGCTTTCTTTCCTTTGGCTTATAGCTCCCTTGCCTCTCCCTTCGTCCTATAAATGCCTTCCAATTTGTACAACCCCTCAGAGCACACTTTCTAGTTGCTAGATGGGTGGCTGCCTGATTCATGAATTGTTTAATAAAGCCAATTAGATCTTCCTGTACTCTGCTGAATTTTGTTTTTTAACAGAGCTAAGTGGAAGAAAATAGAAGAAACATAGGAGGAGCAGGTCTGGATAAGTGACACTAACTGAAACTAAGTTACATTTTGATTTGTTGTAAATCAAAGTTATGTGGGCCTATTGTTTCCATGTTCTGAGTACCCAGTGCTCAACCTACTGAGATAGGAACCAGCCTAACGAGATATGGTCACCTGCAAAGCCCCTGGTCTTACAAGATGAGGCCCCTAACCAATTGGCAAGCCAGGAGAATCAGAGAGAGGCCACTGAAATCCACATTCTGCAGCCTCCAGACTCCCTGGGCCTTACCGCACCCACCCTAGCACCCAGGAGGCCACTGAAGGTGACCTTAGCCCTGTTAGCATAGTAATAATCACACCAAGGGGTGGAGAGCTAGCATGCTAATGACACATGGATCACATGTAATAGCATGCTACGTGACAGCACAGGTGCAAACACAACCCCACCTCTACACGCCATGACAAGGCCCTCCTCCCCAACCTTCACCTAATGAAAGCCCACAATCCCGTTCCCTGACGAGCCGGTCACCTGCCCCTTTGCTTCCTACATGGGCTCCCTTGTGCGTCTCCTGTGCACAAGCGAATAAACTTTTACTTTTCTACTCCTGTTTATTGTCTCTCTCGATTTCCATCCTGGGGAACAGTAAGAACCCATGTGCAGGTAACACTGCTTCCCCATCCCCATTTATTTCCTTGTCTCATTTTCCTCAGTTGTGTATCCTACCTCCGTCATTTGAAATGGTAGCCTGTTTAAAATCAGCATAATCAGATGGCAAAGAGTCTGGAGTCAGGATCTAACATGAGCTATTATAAAATGGTGAAAATATACTTAGCTGGAGTAATCATCACAGGCTTCTTGGAGGAGGTCACTGTTGAAGAACTTATGCAATTTACGTACGTAGGTAGAAAGAGCACTAAGAAAGATCACTGATCTAGGATTCAGAATTATAATCTAGACTCTATTGTTACTACCATGTGTGGCTGTAGGTTACTTCACCTCTCTGAGAATCAGTTCCTATATTGTTCAAGTAGAGAATTGTCAGATAACTAACTGTTAAAATGGCTTCCAGTTGTGGCTGGTCTAAGTGGTTCTCTAAGGAAAAAGGAGTATGGGGGAAGTTGGTTCTTGATGGATAGAGAAGCAAACATATCATGGGACTAGTGGAGTGTAGACAAGGGTGATGAGGCTGAATCCAAAAGACAGGAAGAAAGTCATTCTATATATTTCACCATTGTGGGAGAAGTTACCCCATTCTAAACCAGCTTCCTCTAAGGAATGGGACTTAGTCACTTCCAGAATGTTCAGGTTTGGTGAAAGGTTATTATTGGAGCCTTTTCCTGAGTCTGATCCCTGGAAATCAGCTTCTGAGCTCGATGATGTCAGCTGAACTCTAGATGCAAATTATACTCTGCTCTGCACATGGCTGCTATTTTTAGCCCTTACAGTATGTGATTTCTCTCAAGGACAACAGGAATGTTCATAAACTATGCATAGGTCATGATGGTGCTTAATGGAGAAATAACCATTTGTTAACAGAGCATTAAATGTTTAATAGTCCATTAGCATAAAGTCTTTTTTAAAATTTGGGAATATTTTCTAATACGCCTCATTCCACTAAGCCGCTGAGTGTTGAAGGATTGAAATTCATAAAGGTGCCTAGTCGTTTGACCCTCCCAGAGTCTAGTAGGTTTTCCACCTAATTCTTTGGAAATGTCAAGCTTAATCACTCTATAATGATCAGTTAAACATCAGCTGTACCTCCTCATGGGTCCTTTGCATAAACATTTAGAACAATTAGAGGCTGAACCACATTGTGATCCTTCTCTGAGAGGCGGGGGAGGGGGTGTGTGACTCCTTGTTAAGGAGGGGCCCCTGTTTATTGTAAAGACTACACTCCTGGAGGAAGCCCAGCACACCTGGGTCTTCCGTTTGCATGTGTGTCCAGAATTGCTGGCCATGGAGTCAGATTTCACCTCTATATGTCTCAGCAAGGGAAATGGAAAGAGGGTTGACAGGAACAGGAGGCAAAAACAGAAAGTAGTGGGTGGTGTTGCTATCCAGAGCTTTGCCAATCAAGCTGAGAAGAGCTGGAAAGCAGTAAGAGCCAAAATTTCTCCAAGCCAAATCCTCCCTACTCCCATGGCCAGTGCAAGCAGGACTCACTTTGGTGCCGGGGAAAATGGAAGCAGAGCTGCTCAGCAGACCAGAAAAAGAGGCGAGTGCAAGGAACATTTCAGACCAGTTAAAAAATGCGGCATTTCCTCTCCCCAGGCCATTGCTTAATAGAGCTGCGCTTCCTCACTATTTGAGGGGAAGCAACCCAGAATCGGAATGCTGGAGTGTGAGGACTGACTCCTGAGTCTTGTGGGGTGAGAGCACCCACGTCTGTGAGGAGGGCCCTAACCTCAACTCTCCTGAGACAGGGGGATGCATTGCTGTGCTTTGACCAGAGAATGGAATGAAATATTTATTATTACAGAAACTTCTGTCCATTTTGTTTTCTTATAGCACTTGTGTCTCCATTTTACAAATTCCCCCAGAGGCTTTGGACAGAGAGTATTTCTGAAAGATCGATAATAATTACAAAAGTAGAGAAGAGGGCAGATCAAAAATTGGCATTGCCCTTTTAAATTAGACTAACTAGTGAGTCATAGATTGTAGATATTTGGATGAGTGGAACGGGGACCTTGGAGATTGGCTAAACTGACTCTTTTGTTTTGCAAATGGAGAAATTTCTGGAGGTTAAATCACTTCCCCAAGGTAACAACGCTAGCTGGTAGCAGAGCTGTTCCTAGAAACTAAGTATCCTAACTCGAGGGAAGAAGTTTCCTGATTAGTCTTATTTGTTATCAGTAACAATCAGAATAACAGCAATTACAGTTCCCCAACCAAACAGCTTGAGGTAATTTTGTATTTGGAATGGAAAATTATTAATACAAACCTAAGAAAAAAGAGGGTGGTCATAAATTTAAAAAAATTATTAATACTAAAAATGGTAAAGTTGAAGCTTTGGGGCTCACATTAACATTTTCTTAGGCTAACTTGAGATGTATTTTAATTAACATCATTGACATAATTATGTGCACACACATATATTTAACAAACCTCAGCTACTTGCATTTATCGTATTGACAAAATGAAGCATATGCTATTGTATTGAGGCCTTTGGTAATTACATTATTTATGCTCCTGCTACATTGTAATATTTTGTATCGGTTTGTATTTGTCTTTCTACATTTCGAATGCAAAACAACCTCCCTTATTGTTATGATGAGTTACAAATCAGAATATACTCATGTCAAAACATGCCAAATTTAAGATTCATAACTGTGTGAGTTTAATAGACTTATTTATAACCCTGAATATTATACAGACCTTTTCACATTTACTAAATTCTCTGTATTTTAATTTGCCAAAGTAGATCTGTTTTAAAATAAATTTCCAGGGTTTAATATCCATTAAAAAAAACTAAAATGATTCCAATTCCTTAATCACTTTCTCATTTAGATGACCTCTGTAGGTGTGAAGTTAATACCTTACTGAAATGAGTGGGAGCAGGAAGGGACAGTTCACATTATTGATGTTCACTGCAGAATTCATTAAGGAATGATTTCTTTGTCTTGCCTCTCCTTTTCTTACATCTTTTTTAACACTCTCCCTCAGGAGAAAGTCTTACAAGATCCAATTGAGCCTGATACTCGACTATCTTTGTACCTTAGTCATGGGGACAAAATGGAAATGACTGGAAAGAAGTTACCTTCTACCCTTCCCTGTGATACCTTAACCTGTAAAGGGGTGCTATTCATGTCAAGAGCAGTAAGAATTGAGGTGAGACTGTGATAGATTGTGTCTTCTCTTATTCACCGCTCCTCTCAATCCATGTAAACTTAATAGCAGTGATCGCATCCTGGGATAAATTCTTACCTAAGATGCTGCCTTATAAGGCTTCATTCTTCATTCCCCATCCTTGTGCCTTGACGTTTAGCAAGTGTTTTAAAATCTTTTGGTAAAGAGAGATCTCATGGAAGCATATTCCAAGATGTCTGGAAACATGTCTCTCTTGGATGCCTCGCCTTGCCGTCTATAACCTTACAAAGTGCGACTCATTCACTCGGGAAGAGAGGAGGCATGCACCGTCTGCTGGGAACAAATCGATAGGCATGCCTGGATTGGTATACTAAACTTGCCTCTGCAGTGGCCTTGCAAGCAAGAATTAATTGGGGCTGCAATTACTAACGTAGTTTCTGCACGGTTTGTGCATGTGTGTGTGTGTGTGTGTGTACCCAAGCAAAATGTTTGGATATGAATACTGACTGGGCTGATTAGCATGGGCCCACTCTGCAGGGCTTGGAAAACATTAGACTTCTCTTCAAAAAAAAAAAAAAAAAACACATGACAGATAAGGCATATGAATAAAATATGTGATTAAGAGCATTAATCCTATTGGGTTTCAAGCTTTTCTCCATAATCTTGATATAACGTAGGAAGACCTAGGAAGCAAAATGGAAAAAAGTACTTGGGAGTTTGGTGGATTACTTCAAAGCTGTTGGAAAATTAATTTTATAAATACAAGTGTGACAAATAATTGTAGATAAATCATAGGCCATGTCTTCTTGTTCATCTCTTTGTTCATTCATGATAAATATTTTTGACGACCTAATACATTTCAGGCCCTCTTGTAGGCACCACAGATAGAGTGGTGAACAAAACAATCATAATGGCTCTCATGGAATGGAAAATCAGTATTAGTCATGCATGGTTAATAATTTCTAGGCTAAGTTATAATAGTAACTATTGGTTAGTCCAGTAAATATTTATAAATTTCTGGATTGCAAAGTTTTTCAGCAACATTTTATATTCAGATTCTATTAATTGTTTTGTTTGCCACAAGCTGAATGCCTACCATATGCCCATTACATTTGGCCTTGTTGAATTGAGTTGGGGACGTTCTCCATTTCCAGCTTCATGTTTCCAGTGTCCACAGAGGTTGACCTTAGCAGACAGCGCTGCATTATTGCCTTCTGTTTGGCTTATTACCACCATGACCTCTAGATCTCTGCCAGTACCAGCTCTAAATAAATTTAAAACTTGAATCCTCGCGTGTCAGGCATTGAGAAAGAATATAGAATCTGCACTTGAACGCCTATCTTTTCATTCCAAGTTTATACTCAATGCATTATAATAGACAAAACAAATCTCAACAAATTTATATCTCAATCTTACAGAGTTGAAGAGGAATGATCCGTGTAAATGAAAATGAGCCAGCTGTCTTTACTGGAGGGAAAAGCTTGGCTTGCTGTGTGGAGTCCTGGGAGTTGGGCTATTAGCCATTTTGAATTCACATACCCGAATGCAGAGGCTTGGAATGGCGTAGGTATTTTTTCGGAACCTGCATCTGTACTCTTGCAGAGGTTACTTCCGTCTCTTCAACCAAATCATCATTCCACATGGAGAAAAGCGATTGGCTCAGTACCAAATGCTCCTAGTATTATTGACCCTGCAGTCCTGGTCCCAGATGCTCTGCCATATCTTCTGGTCTTATCAGCAGGTGAGGTCTTCTTGCAAAAGAAGAGATCCTTGTGGAATTCTTGCTGAAAGCATCGACATTTGTTATTATTCCTTCAAAGAAAAAGAAACAAAAATCCCCACAAAATATGTCCTTTGCCTGAACTTAAATCCTTTATAACGTGAAAGGCAAATGGGGAAGGTAGAGCTGGGTTTTCTTTTATTGAAGTTTTTGATTCATCACTGCACTTTGCTGAAGCAGTAACTGTCTCAATTCACATCCCCACAGTCCACTTAATGTAGCACAACATCAAAAGCCTGTAGCCATGTTACTGCCATTCTTGGCTGTGATCTTTTAACGAAAAAGAGGGTCTGTGGTGCAGGTACATGAACAATGGTCACAATGCTAAATATGGGGTGTATGCAGTTTTTAAAAACATTTACCTCTATTCCAGATACATTGAAGGGAGAAGGTTGGCTTTCCAGAGTTTGAAGCTTGGGAAAACTGTGGAGTCAAGTTTTAGACATTGTGATGCAAAGAAGAAACCTATATATGGTATTGAAAACAAAGGAATCATAGGAACCCTTTGAATGTACAGCGATCATTTCTCCTTTCTAGAGAGGAAATTTTGGGGGTGGGGAGGGCTAGGTAGCAGTTTTAATAAAGAAACTTACATGCGAGGCTTCTCTTGTGTGGCAGCAAGACAAGTAGATCTCCGTAGCTGCCCACCAGCATCTTAGAAGTTTATATAAAGGCTTTAACCGGGTTCAGTCATGTACACTGTCCAGATGGTCTCAGCAGCATGTTACTCTCTCAAGGCTGTGTCCTTGAAAATGGCTCCCACTGTGGGAACAGTGGGCAGAACACACATTCCAAGGGCAGAGGAGGGGGTGAGGATCTTCCATTGCCCAGGGTCCATCTCCAAGGTCAACCAGTAGTGACATCCTCTTGACCTCCTCCAACAGAAACTAAAACAGAGAGGCTAAATAGTTTGCTTGAGGTCATATAGTTGGCCAGTGGACAATCTAAGATTCAAACCTAGGTACAAAGGCTCCAGAGACAAAGATGCAATGATAGCAGCATGCAATGCAGCCTCTCCTAATTGAAAAAACCTCCTAGGGATATTGTGCAGGACTGGGCTTCACAGCCCTGGTTACTTATCAGACTCATCTGCAGAGATTTTAAAAATTTCTGATGCTTTCTAGATTGGAAATTGAAACAAGAAGAGAATAATTCGTGTTGAAGCTATTTCTCTGCATTTTAGCATGCTGCATTCATTAGCCAAGGCCAGTCTACTGAGCAAGTGCCAGTGGGCTATGTGCTGGCACTGCAGTGGTGTGCAAGGCTGACCAGATCCTCACCTCATGGAATTTCTATAACTGCAGAACGTACAGATGTTACACAGGGTCACACAAATCAGGGTTTGATTTTAATTGTGTGGAGCACTCAGAAGAAGTCCAGGTTGCTTCGAGAGCGT
Source organism: Equus przewalskii (assembly GCF_037783145.1). Lineage (NCBI taxonomy): Eukaryota > Metazoa > Chordata > Mammalia > Perissodactyla > Equidae > Equus > Equus przewalskii. The sequence goes on from NC_091836.1 coordinate 36,903,165, forward strand.
TTAGTGGAAGGACATAATGATGTCATAGAGTCAGAAAGGGCTTTCCTGAGGAATTAATACTTGAGCTGACACTGGGAAAGATGCTTGGAGCCAGCTTATTCTTTATTATATGTTGATTGGAATAAAGATATTCCATGAATCCAAAGTTGTTTTTTTCCCTCTCCTCAAACACTTATTTTTAATAGTGAAGCTGAATGCTTTATGATTTGGGCTAAAAATTGTTAACTGTTAGAATCAAAATAAGCATCTACAATATATTATATTAGAAAACATACTTAGATTTTTCCCCGCATCTCCTGCTCTATCCACTCCCATCTAAAGGAATCCATGCAAATGTCACCTATCTCCTCTTTGGAGTAGAATATGAAGTTTCCAGTCAATGTCATTTTGATAGCAATGGTTTCAGAAAAATGCTGGATGATTATCGGTAGTCCTATAACCACCAGGTCTACCATCACCCTCATTCGGACCTCTGACACCTCCCTCAAAATCAGTTCATTAGTGAGGCCAGCCCAGTGGCTCAGCAGTTAAGTTTGCATGTTCCTCTTCGGCGGCCCGGGGTTCGCCGGTTCGGATCCTGGATGCGGACATGACACCACTTGGCAAGCCATGCTGTGCTAGGCGTCCCACATATAAAGTAGAGGAAGATGGGCACAGATATTAGCTCAGGCCCAAACTTCCTCAGCAAGAAGAGGAGGATTGGTGGCAGAAGTTAGCTAAGGGCTAATCTTCCTCAAGAAGAAAAAAAAGTTCACTAGTCTTTGGTTGGTCTCCCTGACTCTGGTCTCTTCCCTACTGGAATCCATTCTCCATACTACTACTGGGGTGAGCTTTCAAAAAAGCAAATCTGGTGGTGATATATCTGATGATGATACTGTTTCTTAAACTATAACACAAAGCCATTTACCATCAGCTTCTTTCCCCTACCTCATCCTTGTAATAAATTCAAAAGCCCCTGAACTGCGGTGAACTTTGGCAGTTGCCATCGCATACCACGCTCTCCCACACTCAGTGCCTGTACGTTTACTATTTCAGCCACCTGAAACACTTTTCTCAGCCTTCAATCTCTGTCTTGTTAACTCTTACTTATTCCTGAATACTCAGGTCAAGCTTTGGCTTCTTCTGGAGACCATCTCCTACTGTCCCAATCTGAGTGAGATGTCTGTCCTATGCATTCTCATAGGACACATGGCACATTTCTGTCTCCTAGACTTATCACACACAGTCAAATTTATAGCTACTAGCTACGTGTGGATATTTAAATTTACAATATAAGCTGGTATAGCTACTATGGAAAAGAGTATGGATGTTCCTCAAGAAATTAAAAATAGAACTGCCATACGATCCAGCAATCCCACATCTGGGTATAAAGGAAACAAAATCATTATCTCAAAGAGATATCTGTATTCTCATGTTCATCGCAGCATAATTCACAATAGTCAAGGTTTGGAAATAACCTAAGTGTCAGTCAACAGATAAATGGGTAAAGAAAATGTGTGTATGTATATATATATATATATATATATATATATATATATATATACACACACACACACACACACACACAATGATTCAAATATGATTCAGCCTTATAAAAAAAGGAAATCCTGTCATTTGCAACAACATGGATGAACCTGGAGGGCATTATAGTATAAGTGACACAAGCCAGACAAAGAGAGACAAATACCACATGGTATCACTTATTTGTGGAATCTTAAAAAAAAAGCAGTTGAATTTGTAGAAAAGTGATTGCTAGGAGCTGGGGAGGGTGGGAGAATTAAGGAGAGGTTGGTAAAAGGCTATAAACTTGAGACAAATGAGGTCTAAGGAGCTAATGTATAACATGGAGACTATAGTTGACAACAATGTATTGTTTAATCAAAATTTGCTGAGAGTGGAACTTAAATGTTTCCACCCTCCCTCCCAAAATGGTAAATATGTGAGGTGATGGATGTGTTAATAAATTGTTAAGATCTGAGTTTCATATCTGTTCAGTTATTGCATATAAGCAATCAAAGTATTTTTTTTATCTAACAAAATAAATTTTGATCAAAGAGGTTTCTGGACTGGCAGGATGAAAAGTCAGCCAAGAAAAGGGTGTTGATCCTGGTATACTCTTGCCTTGAGCTCTGGAGAGGATCAAACTTCCACCCCAAAACCTTGACACTAAGAAGGAGGGTAGTAGAAGTTTAGAATCTCATTCTCGGAAACTATCCACTTGTGTGGTGTTTTGGGATGAGTATGAAAAGTTGTAACGGGTATAAATATTGCTCACAGAAATAAGCTATGTTGTTTCTCCTACAAATGATATCCACTAGACCATGTCACTTGGTTGGAAGGCAATACTAAGCCTAAATGTAGTTTTAATTGCTAAGAAGAGTAAATGTTGAGTTTAAAGTGGTAAGAGGAGAAACTGGGATGACAGCACAGTTTTAAGTTATTCACCAGCTTTCTATCATATGATTAGCCAATTTAAAGATGTTGCTTTAAGCATGGACTATTCTCTAGGGTTATAAAATGATCCTATAGCAATATTACATTATAGCAAGATTTCATTCTTTTTATGGCTGAGTAATATTCCATTTAATATATATAGTACATCTTCTTTATCCATTCATCTTAGGTTGCTTTCATATACTAGCTATTTTAAATAATTTTAAATAATTTTAAGTAATTCAGCAATGAAGATGGAGGTGTATATACCTCTTTGAATTAGTGTTTTTGTTTTCTTTGGACAAATACCCAGAATTGGAATTGCTGGGTCATATGGTAGTTTTTTAATTTTTTGAGGAACCTCCATACTGTTTTCCATAGTGGCTGCACCAATTTACATTCCCACCAACAGTGTTTGAGGGGTTCCTTTTCTCCACCACTTGTTATTTGTTGTGTCTTTGATAATACCCATTCTAACAGGTGTGGGGTGATATCTTATTGTGGTTTTGATTTGCATTTTCCTTACAATTAGTGATGTTTAGCATCTATTCAAGTGTCTGTTGGCCATCTGTATATTTTATTTGGAAAAATGTCTATTCAGATCTTCTGCCCATTTTTTAATCGGATTGTGTGTTTTTGATATTGAGTTGCATGAGTTCTTTATGTATTTTGGATATTAACCTCTTATTAAATAAATATCATTTGCAAATATATTCTCCCATTCAGTACATTACCTTTTCATTTTGTTGATGGTTTTCTTTGCTGTGCAAAAGCTTTCTAGTTCAATGTAGTCCCATTTGTTTATTTTTGCTTTGTTGCTTTTGCATGAGGAGACAGATAAATAAACAAATAATGCTAATAAGCACAGTGTCAAAGAGCTTACTGCCTGTTTTCTTCCAGTAATTTTATGGTTTCAGGAGTTGTGTGGGGTTCCAGGAGTTTTACAGTTACATTTAAATCTTTAACCCATTTTGAGTTTATTTTTATTTTGTATATGGTGTAAGAAAGTGGTCCAGTTTCATTCTTTTGCATGTAGCTGTCTGGTTTTCCCAACACTATTTATTGAAGAGACTGTCTTTTCTACATTGTGTAGTCTTACATCCTTTGTTGTAGGTTGACTATACATTTGGGAGTTTATATCTGGACTCTCTATTCTGTTCTATTGACCTATATGCCTGTTTTTGTGCCAATACCATACTGTTTTGATTAATATAGCTTTGTAGTATGGTTTGAAATCATGGAGCATGATATCTCCATCATTGTTCTTCTTTCTCAAGATTGCTGTGGCTATTCAGGGTCTTTTATAGTTTCATACAAATTTTAGGATTGTTTGTTCTAGTTCTTTGAAAAATGCCACTGGTATTTTGATAGATATCGTACTGAATCTGTAGATTGCTTTGGGTAGCATGGGCATTTTAACAATGTTAACTCATTCAATCCATGAGCGTAGTATATCTTTCCATTCGTTTGTGTCTTCTTCAATTTCTTTCACCGATGTTTCATGGTTTTCAGAGTACAAGTTGTTCACCTCCTTGGTTAAATTTATTCCTAGGTATTTTATTCTTTTTGATGCAATTGGAAATGAGATTGGTTTTTTAATTGCTCTTTCTGATTGTTTGCTATTAATGTATCATGGCATCTGGTAATACTGAGTTTTACTTTTTCCTTTCCAATTTGAATACCCTTTCTTTCTTTCTCTCATCTGATTGCTGTGGCTAGGACTTTCGATACTATGTTGAATAAAAGTGGTGAGAGTGGGCATTCTTATCTTGCTCCCGCCCTTAGAGAAAATACTTTCAGGTTTCCATCACTGAGTATGATGTTAGCTGTGGGTTTGTCATATATGGTCTTTATTTTGTTGAGGTATGTTCCCTCCATACCCACTTTGTTGAGAACTTTTATCATAAATGTCAAATGCTTTTTCTGCATCTATAGAGATGATCATATAATTTTTATTCTTCATTTTGTTAATGTAGTGTCTCTCATGTTGATTCATTTGGAGATATTGAGCCATCCTTGAATCCTTGGGATAAATCTCACTTGATCATTGTGTATAATCCTTTTAATGTATTGTTGAATGAGGTTTGCTAATATTTTGTTGAGGATTTCTGCATCTATGTTCATCAAGGATATTTGGCATTTAATTTCTTTTTTTGTAGTGTCTCTGTCTGGTTTTGGTATCAGGCTAATGCTGAACTCAGAGAACGAATTTGGAAGCATTTCTTCCTTTTCAATTTCTTGGAATAGTTTGAGAAGACAAGCATTAACTCTTCTTTAAAAGTTTGGTAAAATTCCCCTGTGAAGCTATCTGGTCCTTGACTTTTGTTTGCTGGGATTTTTTTCATTACTGATTCAATTTCAATACTAGTAGTTGGTCTGTTCAGATTTTCTATTTCTTCCTGATTAAGTCTTGGAAGATTATATCTTTCTAGGAATTTATCCATTTCTTCTGTTTTGTCCATTTTGTTAGTGTATAATTGTTCATTGTAATCTCTTATAATCCTTTGTATGTCTGTGGTGTCAGTTATAGCATGTCCTCTTTCATTTCTGATTCTATTTATTTTGGCCCTGATTTTTTCTTGATGAGTCTGGCTAAAGGTTTATCAATTTTGTTTATCTTTTCAAAGAATCTGCTTCTAGTTTCGTTGATCTTTTTCAGTCTCTATTTCATTTATTTTTGTTCTGATCTTTATTATTTCCTCCCTTCTACTAACTTTGTGTTTTGTTTGTTCTTCTTTTTCAACTTCCTTTAGGTGCAAGGGTAGATTGTTTATTTGAAATTTTTCTTGTTTCCTGATGTAGGCTTGTATTGCTATATTCTTCCCTCTTAGAACTTCTTTTGCTGTGTCTCACAGATTTTGGAATGTTTTACTTCCATTTTCATTTATTTCAAGGTATTTTTCGACTTTGATTTCTTCATTGGCCCATTGATATTTTATTAGAAATTTGTTTAACCTCCACGTTTGTGTTTTTTCTAGTTTTCTTCTTCCGATTGACTTTTAGTTTTATACTATTATGATCAGAAAAGAAGCTTGATATGATTTCAGTCTCCTTAAATGTATTCAGACATGTTTTGTGGCCTTACACATGATGAGTCCTGAAGAATGTTCCATGTGCACTTGAAAAGAATGTGTATTCTGCTCATTTTGGATGGAATATTTGGTATATATTAAGTTCATCTGTTCTAATATGTCATTTAAGGCCAATCTTTCCTTATTGATTTTCTGTCTGGATGATCTATCCATTGGTGTAAATGAGGTGTTAAAGTTCTCTACTATTATCTTATTACTGCAAATTTCTCCATTTATGTCTGTTAACATTTGCTTTATATACATATTATATACATAAAGCATATATAAATATGCTTTATATAATGGCATAAGTTGCCATTATGTTAGGTGCATAGATATTTACAAGTGCTATATCTTCTTGTTGGATTGATCTCTTTATTATTACGCAGAGTCCTTCTTTGTCTCTTGTTACAGTCTTTGTTTTAAAGTCTATTTTGTCTGATACAAGTATTGCTACACCAGCTTTCTTTTCATTTCCGTTTGCATGGAATATCTTTTTCCATTCCTTCACTTTCAGTCTGCATGTGTCTTTAGATACGAAGTGAGTCTCTTGTAGGCAGCATATAGATAGGTCTTATTTTTTGTGCATTCATCCACCCTATGTTTTTTGATTCGAGCATTTGGTCCATTTACATTTAAAGTAATTATTGATAAGTATGTACTTATTGTCATATTGTTAATTGTTTTCTGGTTGTTTTAGTAATTCTTCTCTGTTCCTTTGTTCTTCTCTTACTCTCTTCACTTGTGATTTGATGACTTCTTTAGTGTTATGTTTGGATTTCTTTCTCTTTATTTTTTTGTGTATCTATTATAGGTTTTTGGTTTTGGTTCCCATGAGGTTCACATATAACCACCTAGGTATATGGCAGTCTAACTTAAGTTGACAGTCACTTAAATTTGACAGTCACTACGTTTTTATGCCCCATCTCCCCACATTTTATGTTTTTGATGTCACATTTCATATATTTTTATTTTGTGTATCCCTTAACAAGTTATTGTAGGTGTAGATGATTTTACTCTTTTTTTCTTTTCACCTTCATACTAACTACATAGATGGTTGATTCATTACCTTTATTATGCGTCTGCCATTACTAGTGAGATTTTTTTATTCCATAATTTTCTTATTTCTACTTATGGTCTTTTCTGTTTAAAGAAGTCCCTTTGACACTCTTGTAAGGATAGTTTAGTGCTAGTGAACTCTTTTAGCTTTTGCTTGTCTGGGAAACTTTTTATATCTCCTTCAAATCTGGATGATTACTTTGCCAGGCAGAGTATTCTTGCTTGTAAGTGTTTTCCTTTCAGCATTTTGTATATATTATACCACTCCCTTCTAGCCTGCAAAGTTTCTGGTGAAAAATCAGTTGAATGTCTTCTGGGTTTTCTCTTGTATGTAACTAGTTGTTTTTCTCTTACTGCTTTTAAGATTCTCTCTTTATCTTTAACTTTTGACATTTTAATTATAATACATCTTGGTTTGGGTCTCTTTGGGTTCATTTTATTTGGGACTTTCTGTGCTTCCTGAGCCTGGATGTCTGTTTCCTTTACCAGGTTGGGGAAGTTTTCAGCCATTATTTATTCAAATCGTTTTTCTACCCCTTTCTCTCTCTTTTCTCCTTCTGGGACACCTATAATGCAAATGGTAGTACACTTGATGTTGTCCCAGAGGCTCCTTAAGCTATCCCCATTTTCTAAATTCTTTTTTCTTTTTGCTGTTCTGATTGGGTAATTTCCACTACCCTGTGTCTTAGATCACTGATCCATCCTTCTGCATCATCTAATGTGCCGTTGACTCCTTCTATTGTAATTTTTATTTCAGTTATTGTATTCTTCAGATCTGACTTTTTTTTTTGTATTTTCTATCTCTTTGTTGAAGTTCTCGCTGTTTTCATCCATTCTTCTTCTGAATTAGGTGAGCATCTTTATAACTATTACTTTGAACTCTTTATCTGGTAGGTTATTTATCTCCATTTCCTTTAGTTCTTTTTCTGAAGTTTTGTCTTATTCTTTTGTTTGGAACATATTCCTTTGTGTCTTCATTTTGCCCAGTTCCTTCTGTTTGTTTCTATGTATTAGGTAGATCAGCAATCTCTCCTGGTCTTAAAAGGGTGGCTTTATGTAGAAGGTCCTATGGGGCCTGGTAGTGCAATCCCTCCTGGTCACCAGAGCCAGGTGCTCCAGTTCACCTGAATAGGCTGTGCGCGCCCTACTGTTATGCCTGGGCCATGATTGCTGTGAGTGTGCTAGTGTGAGGGACTGGCCTCGCAGGGCAGGGGTCACTTTGGAGGGGCTCCAGTGCTGGGGCTGCCTGCCAGGTGGAGTGGGGCAGGAGCCACTTTGGAGGGACCTTGGCTGGGATGAGTCTGCAGGGGAACCCCAGGGTGGGGTGAGCAGCTCTAGGAAGATAGATGGAGAGTGTCAGAAATGGTGCCCACCAACACTTCTGTCTTCAGAGATGGTTCCAACAGATCCCTGGCTCTCTGACACATGTCCTAAAATTAGTCAGTGAAACTCCTTCATGCATAACCTAAGCACTTTTCAAACTGATGCTTCTGTGCTGGGACTCAGAGCAAGTGAATTTGTGCACATGCCCTTTAAGAGCAGAGTTTTGGTTTCCTGTCGCCCTTCAGCTCTCCAGGATGTAAGCCTCACTGTTTTTCACAGCCATGGGTTTGGAGGCTTGTCTTCCTAGAGTGGATCCCCTAGGCTGGGGAGCCTCGTGTGGTGCTCAGGCCCCTCAGGTCATCCAGGAGGACATCTGAGGTTGTGATATCCCTTCAATTTGTGGGTCACTGTACCAGGGGTGTGGGTCCTGATTAGACTGTGTTTCTGCCCCTCCCAGCCACCTCAATGTGTTTTTTTCTTTCTATCCTTGGTGGTAGAAAATCTTTTCTGCTAGTCTTCAGGTCACTCTCAGTGACAGTTGCTCTATATGTAGCCGTAGTTTTGGTGTGTCTATGGGAGGAGGTGAGCTAAGGATCTTACTACTCTGCCATCATGATCTCTGTGGGAATTTATTTTTAAATGAGAATATTAATTAACAATAACATAAGGGTAAAGAAAAAGCAACCTTAATCCCACCAGTCTAAAACAATTGTTTTTGTTCGTGTCTGTAATTTTTCAGTATGTATCTATGCACACACATTTATAAATTGTAGTTTATATGCTACTTTGCATTCTGCTTTTTTTCTCTTCAGATTATATTTCGAACATTAAAAAAATTCAATTTTGGAAAGTGCTAATGGTATCACTCTACAGTAGTCTGAAGAGGCATTTACTGCTTAAAGAATCCTAACAAATTATTTCAGGCTCTGTCAGTCTCCAATGAAACCATTTAGGAAGAAGAGGAGGTAAGAAATAAAAAATAATGTAACCCTATGAGGGAAGATGACAATGGAGTTGCCAAGTGCTGTTGTTTGACAAGACATCTCTGGAGAGGCTAGGATGAAAACCACACAAATTACTGAAAGCAATTTAAGAAATCGGAGACCCTTCAAGTGTGGGAAAGGGATAGTGTGGTCCAGAGGAACCCGTTCTTTTTTTCAAGGATATGTGGTAAAGGTGGTAAAGTAAGTGGGTTTGCGTATTTCCAAAAGAGTGCCTCTCAGTCTGGGAAAGAAGGGATGTGTCAGTCACACTGCATTGGAGGGGAAAGTACAGATTTTGCCCTGCACAGCTGAAGGATTTTGTCGCAAGGCCCTCCCTATCCTTGCCTTAATCGGACATTGTCCTTGTCTTGACCTTGAAAAAATGGTCTTTACATTGTCTGCAGCTATCTGAACCATGCAGCTTCTGAAATATTATCCTTTTGAAAGGTGCATTGCTGCCTGGCATATTAACAGAGCAAACACACATGTATTCAGTGTGTGCAAGCATGTATATTTATGCCATCTCCCCGTCAGTTTAAGGGGTACAGAGAAGACAAACTTTCTACCTTTTTATACTCTTCCATTATGCTAGACTTTTTTCTTAGCATGTGACTCTCGGGAAGAGAGAGGTCTAGTTTAATCATACAGTTGGTAGATAGAGGGAAAGCACTGAGCATTTAATTCATTTTTTGCTTTGATGACTTAGGCCTCAGTAAACTTAAACTCAATTTTTGCCCTTCTATTTGGTGGATTGGAGTGAGAGAAGAGAAACAAAAAAAGTGAGCCCTGCCCTTGTCTTGACGTCTTGGGTGTCCCTGGCATATCTGATTTGTTTATGGAAAGGTGTTGTCATGCTGGCAAAAATCATCACCAGCCTGAATTCTCAGAACAAACCTGAGGGCGATCTTCTCATAATTCCAGGCTCCTGGGATATGTCACATCCTCTTTGAGTGCCCTTGACGTTTCTGGTTCTCTGTTTCCTTTCTTAAAATAAGAGGGATAGACTTTACAGGAGCCATCGAAGGTTCCTCACAGTTCTAACAATACATAGTTCTATGATTTATTTATGGTCGGCCCTGCACAGTGAGGATGATGACTTAGGTAGAAGCAAATGAGAGGAGGAGAAAAGGAGCTAAAATTCATCAAGGGCTTACCATGTGTTGAGTATTAGCTTGAGTGCTGCATCTGTGTGATAACGTTTAATCCCTAGCTGTGCGGTAAAAAATTTCTATCCCAATACAAGACGAAGAAATGGGTCAGAGGTAAGTAACTGTCCAGTGTCTTCCAGCCAGTATACCATAGAAACAGCGAGACAGCAGTTTCCTTGACTCCCATATCCAACCCCTTTCTAATTCTGCTTTGTCAATACCGTGCTGCCAACAACCAACTAGGTGGCCTGTGCCATCTCCTCTCATGCAAAACCCTCCAACCTAAGGGTGTTGGAGAAGGTCATCTAGAGGACATGACCACCAATTGACCTTGGAGCTGGACCCCAGCAATTAGAGGTCCCTCACCCCCTGCCCTGTCCTTGGAATGTACATTCTGTCAGCCATTCCCACACTAGGAGCAGTTTCAAGGATGCAGGCTACAGAGAGTAAGGTGTTATTGAGACCATCCGGACTGAATACTTGACTGAACCCAGTTAAGGCCTCTATATAAACTTTTAGGTTTCTGTGGGTGGATGTGGAGATCTACTCATCTCACAGCTGCTCAAGGCGCCTTTGCTTGTTAAAACTGCCACTAACCAATCCGGAGTTATCTGCCCCTTTCTTTGGTCTCTCCTTGCCGTCCATGTACAGAGGCCAGTTTCAGATTTCAGCCAGGAAGCTCCCAAGGTTTCACACCTTCAGAGGGAGAAGAGTAGAAAGCAGAATAGTGGTTATGGGAACAGGCATTGGAATGAGAATTTAGATAGAAATTTGGACAGAAATCGGAGAGAACTGTGAAAGATCTGTGTGCTTTTATTCTTATATAATGAAAAGCATGAAAATAACATTAAAGTTACCATTAAGAGTGAGAATCTCATAATCTCGTCATCTGAAAGCAGCTATTTTAATTATTGCATGTTCTACACATGCATAACTATTTCATATATTCACACTTATAGTCTACATGTCACTTTTGTTCTGCTGTTTTTAAAATTAATATTATTTCATAAACATTTTCACTTTAACTGTCCCACTTAATCATGTTGTACCTCTCATTCTGTCTATCTAGTACATGCAGAACATATGCCAAAGAATAAAGCTACTTGAGACCAAATTATTTTTCTAATAAATTTCTGTTTGGAATATGTCAAAAACTGAGCATATTGATTCTATAGAAATGAAAACATATTAATTCTAATGATATCTTATGAAATTAAGATATTCAGGGTTTCAATTCTCTCGCTTTCCCTTCATATGTGTATTTCCTTTCCTTTTCAAAGATGGCATTTATGGTTGACTCACTTTCCAGATAAGTGCACCTATGAGTCATTGATCGTACATGTTAGAATAATATCACATCTAAATTTCGTTCATTTGATAAGAAATTATATATTTTAGCTTTGTTTGCCATATATAAAAGTACATCATATATCCATAAAAATTTGGAAATCAAATCTTTAGTTACAGTCTAATTCTAATTAAAAGAAATAAATGGTTTATCATGTGGGAGGAAAAGCCAGGCACCATCATCCACTGTTGCAAGTTTGCCATATTAATTTGATGGCAGTATTTTGTGCAGGATGAGAGGGATAAACATTGCATGCAGACCACTTTGATGTGTTTCATTGCCTTGATTGACCTAGGCCTGCAAGATAATCAGTTACAAAGAGCTTATAATCTGAAGGCTGTTTCATTAATCCCCAGAGAATTAGCAGAATGAAATTTTCTAGATGGCAGCAGGGTTGTATCCCACAGATGCCCCATAGGTTTATAGCCAAGACAAGCTACCCTAAATAGCCAGCAAACTGAGATGCTGGGAGCTTTGTCCTTGCCCTTGTTGACTAAGGTCAGTTGTTTTATGATTGTTATTTATTGCAGATTGGATCTGTCTGGTTTATTATTCTGTTACAAACTTCCTAATCATGTTTCCCTTTAACCAGGCAGTCTGGTGACCACAAATGTCTTTAGGATGCGGACTGTCACTGGAGAGCTGAAAAGGATGGAGAGCTGATAGGGATGGAGAGGTGAAAAGGTGAGTCTGCTACTGAGCTATCTCCCTTTCCCTCCTGAGAGAAGCAGGTGATGTGACTCCAGGTGCTCCAGTCTAACCCTGTGTTCTTTGAGGGGATGGAAGTGGGGCTTTACTGGCAGGAGGTGGTATCTGTTGTGCATGTGACCTAGGCAGAGGCCTGCCTGACTTGTCAGGGAAGCAGCTGGCCTCCATTAGGGCACTAATCAGCCTAAAAAGGCCTTGATTAAGGTGAGGCCTTGATGCCACAGCTGATTAATTCCCGAGCACTGCCCAATGCTTGACTCTGAAGTGCTGAACTGTGTAAGACACTCCCCCTTCCAGAAGCCACAGGCCCTAGAAAGCCAGGGCTGAATTGATGACAGTTGTATGGAGAAGCCCAATGGGCCTTGACTCCATTTCCTGTTCAGGATTGCTTTGCCCTGAGCTTCTAAATTTCTTCTCTCTGCCCTTAGAGGAGGATGATTGGCCGTCTGCCCATTTCCATTTCTATTCCCTTTGGCCCCAAATGGCATAGTAACAGCCCCTTGAAAGTAATTACAAATGTAAGGATGACTGGCCTAGCCAGTATGTCGTGGGTGTGAAGCTAAGTGTCTTGTCAAACTACATGGTATTTGCATAACATGCTGTGATGTCATAGAAAGAGTTTAGGCTTTAGAATCAGATGGACCTTCAAATTCCAGCTTTTTCATGTAGTACTTTGTGATATTGAACATCACATCACTTCACTTTGTTTCAAATTTCTCATCCATCAAATGGAGCTAATAATAACTAATTGTCAAAGTTGTTGTTAATAATAAATAAAACAAGACCAATCACAGCACCTGTAACATAGTAAGCTCCCAATGAAGATTAGCTAATGTAATAATTTATACAACCCAGCCTTGTGGAGTATGTTTAATCCATGTTAATTATAATTGCTGATTTGATATTATTATGCACCCTATATGATGCTGTCCTTACAGGGAAATGATGATCAGGCCTCAGGGAGCAGTTGACTAGGTGGTAAGCTGAGAGAGAATAGAGGTCCTTGTAGAAAACTGAGGATGGATAGACACAGCGAGCATGGAGTAGGGCAAAAAGACCACTGTCCACTGATCAAATGTACAAGGGGTGAGGAATATACATGCACGTAGTAGAGTGTATGTCAAAGGCTGGCATGTGGGGAAAGGAAGGACAAAGAGGACATTGGTAACCTGGCAAGAAAGCTGCCTACAGTTAGAACGGTTGCAACCCAAAGGCAGAAGAGACGTTCTTTGAGTCCCAAATTAAAATAGCATTTTATTTTTCGGATTCTAAAATTTGGTCTAAAGATGTGTATTTAGCCCATGACAGGAAAATAGAAGTAAGGTAGCCTAGATAGAAAACATCTAACCATAGATAGCAGGAATAATTGAAGTAGCTTTCAAATATGTAATGCAGTGTACAACACATGTACAGTCATCATGTTGAATGTTACACTCCCAGAGCTTATTATTTTATAACTGGAAATGCATACCTTTGACCACCTTCACTCAGTTCCCCCTCCCCCACCTCCAGTCCCTGGTAATCATCTATCTGATCTCTGTTTCTATGAGTTTGGTTTCTTTAGATTCTACATATGAGTGAGATAATATAGAATTCATCTTTCTTTGTCTGAGTTATTTTGCTTAGCACAATGCCCTCAAGTCTCGTTTATGTTATTGCAAATGGCAGGATTCCTTATTTTTTTATGGCTGATAATATTCCTATATACATATCACATTTTCTTTATCCATTCATCCCTCGATGGACACATGCTGTTTGTGTGTCTTGGCTGTTGCAAATAGTGCTGCAGTGAACATGGGGGTGCAGATATCTCTTTGGGATAGTGATTTCATTTCCTTCAGACGTATACCCAGAAGTGGGATTGCTAGATCATAGTCGCTAGGGGAGTAGTTCTTAAAAGTTCTCATCACGAGAAAAAAAATTTTTAGTATGTGAGGTAATGGATGTTAACTAATCTCATTGTGCTAATCATTTCACAATATATACATATATCCAATCTTTATGTTGTACACCTTAAACTTATATAATTTTATATGTCAATTATATCTCAGCAAAACTGGAAAAAAGAAATAATTGAAAGGAAATAGAAACATAGAGGTTCTGAGAAGCTTTTGTATTATTGCTGTTTGTGATCTCTTCCATATGTCTGATCCTTTACAGATTGCGAAAAAATTTTACCGACACTCTTCAGCTAGTCATACTAAAGATGTGACAGACGGATGGATATTTTAATTCTCCTTTCCTGCAGATGAGGAAACTGAGGTCTGAGGGGGCTACCTGATTTGCCCAAGGTCACATAGAAGGCAAAGAGCAGGGTCAGGGCTGAAATCTAGGCCTATGAGTGCAACGTCCAGCCTTATTCTATTAAACTATGAAGAGCTGCTGGTTAAACTGTATTTTTAACTTATTCGTATTTTGGAGCCTCAACTCTGTACATTTTGGAATGCCTGAAGTTCTCTATTTTAGTATAGATCAGCAATGAACTTGAGCAGACAAGATGATACCCATGTCCTTAGTTGGCCACACACAGTTGATATGACAGTAAAAGGAAATAAACTCAATTTTAACATATTGTACTATGGTACAGTCACAAATCACTTGACAGTCAGGCTAAAAACATAATTTGAGCCAAAAAGGGGGACAAAAGAGACAAGGAGGAGAATCACTACCTATTTTTTACCAGTTATACTTGGGCTTAGGATACAAAGCATTTGAAAGAACATATGGTTAGCAGATGCTATTAAAGGGGTGCTGAAGGTTCACTGGTGGGATCAGGAATAGGAGTCAATGGAATAAATACCCCATCACCAAAGCACCCTCGGCAGCTGGTGCTGACGGGATCTACAGGGAGAATAGAGCCCTGATCTTTCTTCTGATGGGTCCTTATGCATTTAAGGCCTTCTGGGGACAATACACCCCATCTGGAAACAAAAAAGTTGTTGTGCACAATAGAAATCATGTGATTGCATAGCAGTAAGTACTGATCTCAGAAACCATAGAGAATCAGCACAGAAGGGCGGTTTACTCACCTTTCTTGTTTCATAGATCAGAATATTGAAAGCTAAAGAGGTTATTTGACTTAGCAAAGATCGCTCAGTTAGAGAATGGCAAATCTGGGACCCCAATCTAGTACTCTATCCACTATTCCACACTCTCTTCCTAGCTCAGAGGTGCACATTGTATACACGTTGTATGTCAGCCGTTGGTTTCTCTGAGTTGGGAGTCAAACCTACTCAACACTCTTCCATTGAGCCTCTACACTTTACAAAGTACTGTGCTCAGCACAAAGATGTAAGACACAGTATCCACACTCAAAGAATAGACAATCTGAGGGAGAGATGGATCAGGATCCTCTTGATGCTTAGTGTTTCCAGACTGTCGGAATTTCTCCTACAGTGGTTTCAGCTCCCAGCTATACTCCATTACGTGATATTCATGATACTCATTGGTTTGTCACAAACTAGCATTTTACTTTATCTTTTCAGTTTCCTTTTTACATCCCCTTCACCTTTGTACATCACAACATTGCTTATGGTGTATTTTCTGTCACAAATGTCTCTCTCTCTCTCTCATTTCATGACAAGTATGTTCTTCCCTAGTCTTCCATGCTTTCCCCATACCTGTATATTTTTCTTTCCACTGAATTCATGCAATACCCTGTCTAAATCATGTTTATGCCATCAATAATTTTTTAAAATCTTTTATTACAGTTATGGATGTATATATCATCTCCTTTACTAAGCTTTAGATCCTTGGGGCAAAAATGTAAGTCTGATTTATCCCTATATCCCTACCATGCCTAGAAGAGGTGTCACATGGCGTAAAGTCTCAATAAGCAATCATACAAATAAATCCAGAGATTGCATAATTCATTTAATTCAATCAACACCCATGGGTTGAATATTTACTGGAAGCTTGCTGTGGTGAGTGAATACTAGTTTTTTATTGATCATTAAACAGATTCGACCTTGAGCATGTGGATGTGATTGTTCCTTTTGACTTTACCCATGGGCTAAATCTTCAGGGAACTGTGAGGGGGCTCTGGGAAACTGTGGAAGCAGTGATGTCTCATCAAGCAGATCACTGAGTTTTTCTTAAGGTTTGACCTTAGAGAACATTCTGAACACTGGAAGACACTTTCTTTCTCAAGCTAGATCTGCAGGGAAATGTAAACGAACTTTGTTTCTTCTTGGCTCTCCAAACTCATTAACTCCAGTTTAACTTTCTGGGTAATTGTTTTGGTTGAGAAGCAGTGTTTTGCTGTGTATCTTTGTGTATCTAGCCAATGCTGAGTTCACATGTTTGAAGGGAGGTCACTTTGCCAATTGCCTTCTTTCTGCGTAGTAAAATATTCTCTCAAGGCTGGGTTTGTGTGTTTTCAGTGTTTCTGAACTATATTTAAGCCACTTTCTATAGAGTTTCCATTAATTGATTTACTGTCTCTCTTCCATAGTTAATGGTATTTACACATGACCTCATTAATTAATACCCGTCCTGCATTATATGTACAACATTGATTTCCAGTGACACAGAACAAAAGTGGGAAACGCTCTTCAGAAGATGACTTAGGACTTCTCTTTACAGCAGAATAGAGCAGGGTTCCAGCTGGGCTTTGACTTTTTAGCTTCACCTTTCTTTATCTGAATTTGTATGAGCACAAAACCAACCATGTCCAATAGGGCTTCATAATGAAGTCAGAGCCCAGGTTATGTCTATATACTAATTGTAAAAATTAACACTGTAAATTCCTTGTATATTTCACAAAGTTCTTGCACGTGTGCCATCTCACTTGCTTCACACAACAACACATCAGCAGGGTATTATTATCACTACATTATGGTTAAAGGAACTGAGGTTCAGAAAAGTTAAATGGCCTCCTCAGGCTTGTATAGTCAGTGAGTTGTAGAGCCAGGATCTGAGCCCCGATTTTTTAAAACCCAAAAGCCATGATTTTTTTTCCTTTATATGAATCTGCATTCTTCTGAAAGTAGACTGTATGTAGCAATTCATTATTCCCACTGAATATCCGACAAGTGCTAACATCTACCAGTAAACAGAGCCCCCAAGCAGACCCTGGTATGTATGTTCATGGTGAGTATGTGGTAGAGGAAGCATCACAAATCAATGACAAAAGGGCCAATCTTTCAACAAATGGTTCTGGGAAAATAGGCTAGGTTTATGAGGAAAATGAAATCAATTTAGATTTTCCAATACAACTAAACATCAAAATAAAATCTAGATGAATTAAAGACTGCCATTAAAAAAGAAATAAATTGGAAGAAAACATAAATGAATAATTGCCCAATCCTTGATAAGGCGAAATTTCCTGCTTAAAACTAATGAGAGATATCTCAAAGGAAGAAATCAATATACTTGACTAGATAAAATTTTAAATTTCTTTATGTCAAAACCATAAACAACAAATAATAAAGAGAAGACATTTGGAACATATATGGCAGAAAAGGTTTAATACCCTTAATATATGAGAAGCCCATATCAATCAATGAGTAATCATTAAAACAGTTAATAAGAGAGAATAAAGGAGGAATATAAATACATGAAAATGTGTTAAACAGTTATTCAAAAATATGAAACCAAAGCCAGAAGTTAGTTTTAAAAATTTGGTATACAACGTTTGTGAAGTTCCAATGAAATGAATAAATACTCATTCATATATACATATGTAAATTAATAGAACCCTCTAAGAATACAATTGAGTAATATGGAAAGAGAACAGTAAAAATATTCATATCCTTTAACCTAATAACACTGCTTTTAGAAATTTATTCTAAATATAATTAGAGATATGGACAAAGATGTAAACATAAAGTATCAATTGCAACCTTATTTAAAAAAACATGTTAAAATGAAAATCCTAACTGTCATATTCTTTATTTTATTATCATTGCCAAGAACAGGGCCTTGCACCAGGTAGGAGTTGCAAAAAATTGGTTGAATGATGGAATTAGTAATGGGCTACAACCTAACATATAATAATTGAGAAATGGTTAAATATATTATGATCTATCCAAATAATTAAATATAATCATTAAAATCAACATTTTGAAGAATTTTAAATGGAAAAATATCATTGCCATAGCATTTTTAAGAAACTAGGATACAAATTATACATGCAGCATGATAATATATGCAAATATATTGCAAATATATGCATACATATATATATTTACAGAGGAAAATACCAGACAGAAATGTGATAAAATGCTAACACTGGTTATTTCCTGGAGTTGAAATTATGGATAACTGTCATTTGCTTGATAGTACTGTTTTGTATTTCTCAGTTTTCACAGAAAGCATATATCAAATTTAATTTTTAAAAAACCACACAGAATAATCTGAAAAGTTCATGTTAAAAAGTTAATAGTGATTATCTCGAAGTGGTGAGACGTTTTTAATTTTTCTAAATTTCCTATAATTAGCCTGTATTATTTTTAATCAGGAAGAAATACTATATTAAAAAAAACAGGTTATCAGTCAATTGCATGAAAAGGTCAGCAGTAAAATATACGACGAATAAACATCACAGAGTCAATATTAGCGATAAATGCGCAGCAAAGTGAGACCCTGATCAGCATGTGATCGAGCGATTGCATTAATGCCCCAATTCTTAATACTGCCCTATATCTATTGCCACTGCTATGTAACTTCTGTACCCTCCCATGCTTACTCTAGGCCTGGCCGTATGATTTCCCTTGGTCACTGGGCTTTGCAAATATGACATAAGCAGAGTTGAAATGGGCATGTACTTTAGGGCCAGTTTTCCTCCTATGAGATCACCGTGAGAACATATTCCATCTGTCCTGCTGGAGATGAAAGACATGTGGCTCAGTCGACCTTTGTTACCTCAGCTCTCCAACAGCTGACTGCCAGAAATGAGGTGGAACTCAGCTAAGATCAGAACCAGCCAGCTAGTCCAGGCTGAACTGCTGATCCAAAGACCTGTGTGTTAAATACATGCTTATTGTTGTAATCCACTGAGTCGTGGGGTGGTTTGCTAGGCAGCATTATTGTGACAATAGAATCTGATTCATAGGGTGTAATGGCTATTTGTTGATTAGAAAGGTCACAATAAAATCCCTGCTTCGTTTCAAGGATATTTATCTCTTTAGGCCTCATTGAGGGCAGCATGAACCATTTCGCTTGACAATCAACTTCCCATTGCTCAAATGCCATTCTCTCCGGTGGATTCATAGCCCACAAAGTACAGAGATTTCATGGGGAAAACAACGGCCCTAATAAAATACTTGAACGCTCTAGTTTCTGGAAAGATTTCCATACCCATCTCCCATGGATATTAATACACTGACATTCAGATTAATTTATAAATCTCTTGTAAGGTTAGTTAACATTAAAATGTCTCCGTGATTCCAATCAAATTGGAGCAACGGTAAGCTGCACTTTCTGGGAGTAGGGAGCTGGGGATAGGTCCTGGAAGCTGGGCAGCATACCAGTATACTGGCATTGTATGGGGCTTTCCTAGCAAAGCAAAACCTAATTTTTCTCTGGCTGTTGCTATAATCTTTCCACAATTCTTTAACCTTCATCACCAAACATTAAACCAAGTGCATGAATCTGAGGAGTGCTAAAATTTAAAGGTGAAAATCCACTACTTATGAACTCATTAAACATCGTTAAATTTCTATGTGAACGCTATTTCAGGGAAAAACGACCTTGTCAGTCTGAGGGACAGATCTGGCTGTCAGAGACTGATGTCAGCATCTATTTGAAATACAAAAGTAATGATAAAAACTGCCATTCATTGAGCATCTAAACTGTGTCAATATTATGCTATTCTCTTTACACAATGACATCATCATAACCCTGTAAGGTAAGTGTTATTTCCCCCACTTAACAGGAATGTAAAACAAACACACTAGCTGAGGTTTAGAGAGGGGAGGAAACATGCCGGGGTCACAGGCTGGTCCGGGGCAGAGGCAGGGCTCGCATCCACATGCAGAGGGACTCAAAGGCGCGTTCCTTCATGCCAGATCATTCCACTCCTGTGGCTACTTTACGGGGAGCAGACACGCTGGTTCCCACTTATCTTGGAAGTTGCATTTACCCTAGTAAATCGATAGATTGGCATTCTAATTTTAAAATAGCATTTAATTCCTAATTAGCCCAGTTCTCTCCTCGAGAGTCTCTTTCGTTTGACACACAATAAGGACTTTTATACTTGCCTTTCATACATTTCCAAAAATCTTTAGACACTCCAAAAAATATAAGTTCTCACTGAGCAATCTGTAATCACTTTAATATGAGAACTTAAAGGACAATGAATTTTCTTTGTTTCCTGCTTAACATACAGTACTTTTTAATTGTTAGTAAAATATGATAATTATAAATGCACATGACTTAATTATAATGTTTACCATGCTGTTTGTGGGCTCATGATTGTAAAAACAAGAAATATGATCCCCATATAGTTAATAAGACATTTTGCAGTGGCGGCCTGGTGGCACAGCGCTTAAGTGCCCACGTTCCGCTTCAGCGGCCTGAGGTTCGCCAGCCCGGATCCCAGGTGTGGACATGGCACCGCTTAGCACTCTATGCTGTGGTAGGCATCCCACATATAAAATAGAGGAAGGTGGGCATGGATGTTAGCTCAGGGCCAGTCTTCCTCAGAAAAAAGAGGAGGTTTGGCAGCAGTTAGCTCAGGGCTAATCTTCCTTGGGAAAAAAAAAAAGACATTTTGCATCAGAGCAAACCTCACCCTTTCCTCATCCGTTCCTTCCTCTCTTCCCTTGCCACTCCCACTCCCCTGACAGGGTCTGCTGTTTGGCCGCACGGATCCCAGTGCCCTGCATTGCCCTGTGGAGCGCCCCTTCTCCTCTCTGTCAAGTCCTGTACACAGTGAGCTGTCCCTTGGAAAGATTTTTACAAGCAAATCACATTAAGATATTAACTTATAGCAGCTTAAAATCTTATTCTTTCTGGATTACAAATGTTTTAGTAGTGGCAGTGACAAACTTAAAAAATCAAACTCTGGCAGAGGAAATCTTAGCATGAAGTGAAAGCTTATGAGTTGAAATGCTTTTAGAAGTGAATCTTTCCCCAGTGCCCCTCAGCTCACATTGCAAAGGTCCTGTTTCTCTCAGTGCCATAGCGTTTTCTTAGACCAATAGCAGTAAATCACGCAGAGGCTGCAAAAAAGTCATGCTTTCCCAGAGCCAAGAGAAACCACACTTGAAACTCAGGATCTTAAATTACATTCTAAGTGCTTTGCTATAATTTTATTTTCTGCAAGAACATTTTGGTCTGAGTCAAGAGAGGTCTATGCTTGCCTGCTTTAAGATATTTAGAGAAAAATAAGAGTAATTCCAATTCATTATGATAACAATAGCACCGATTTAAGTGAACAAGAAACACTGTGTCCACATGGACTCAGTGCTCCACCTCCACACTTGAAACAATGTTAGGCAGATAATAGGCAGTTATTTGTTGAATGTATAAATGAGTGAATAGTTGCCTACACACACACCTATTGCACACACACTCGCATGCCATACATACAGACACAATTATATACATTCACTTTCGACATATTTCACATGCAAACAAAATCATTTCCTGAGACTTGGAGAAAAAACATTCTTATATATTGTGCTTACCACTGTGTATTTTTTGCCTTTCTGAAAGATCCCAGCTAGGGGACAAAATAATGCCACTTCCTTTCTTCTTCATGAATTATTGAATCTGATCAATTGGCAGGATGATGGATCAATTCATTTAGGGAGCTTTAATCATCTAAATGTTTGTACTAGTTATTATTTAACAATCCTAAATCTTGAGGAAATTGGGGTGGCCCAAAAACCTCAGTGAGAAATTAGGTCTGGAATACATTTGATCCCATTATGTTTCTCTTTGCTAAAGGATAAGGTCTAGCAAGTCTTTAACCTTTTTTTCCAAGAGCCTCAGGTCAATCAGACACAGAGCTCACCTGTCCCCATAATTTTGAATTTAGAGGTATTTCTGGAATTTTAACCATAGGGGAGTGGTGTGGAAAGAGGAAGTGAGTTAAGTAGAACTTAAATGCCCTGCCCTTCACACCTACCCAGTGATGTTTTTGCCCCACTTCAGTACTTCAGATTCGAAGCAGCACTAGCCACTAAACCGTCTAGCTTGGATTATTACATGCCTTAGATGAGTCTCTAGGACCGACATGAGATAGGAGACAATAGGATTTCATGAGTTAGTCTTTATCTACATAATTCCCTCGAGAAAGTACTTGACTAATAAGCACCATGCTGGATACTGTGGAAGAAGTATTATCTTATTCACTCTCCATTCAATAAATGTTTACTGAATACTTAATATATAACAAACACCATTTTAGGCTCTATGGATAGAGCAGTAACAAAACAATATTAAAAAATTCCACCAATAGTAAACTTATGTTTCATTAATGAAAAATAAACAAAGATAAATAAACAAGATTATGTAATCCTCCCCCCCCCCCCCCCCCCCGGTAAAGAACATGAGGCGTAGAGGGGAAGTGAGTTTTTTATAGCAACTTTAAAACATGTTCAATCCTCTTGCGTTAGAGCAGAGACACAGGTTATATTCAAAGGAGTATTTGGTATGCGTGTTGGTGGTGTAGAGGTGGTGGTTTGGCAGACTGATGTAGCTCTGAGGTGGATTAAGCACTGCCTCTTTTTTTCCTTCCATAGGCTGATTTGAAAGCTACCAGTAATTGTGCCTCTCTGATAAGGTTGCTTCAAAGGGGACGTGTGGCTCTTTGGCAGGCTGTGAGTCCTGCCTGTCCTGTTTGTAGACACAATGAAAATCAAATGAAAGTCAGCTGGATTTTGATGAAGGCTGCCAAGAAAGCTGTGCTCCTGAGCTGCTCATCATTCTGTCCTCTTTGTTGGGTTTATTTTTGTTGTAAAGGCGTAGTTGTATCTGGCAAGAGCCTGCAGACTCTCCACAGTGGGATAGAATCAATCCCTGTTTTCTCTTCCTGTGAGCAAAGCAGACTTGCAGAGTGGGTAAGCTTTCACATGATAGTTATTGCAGCTGCCCAGTCCCCTCCAGTTTAGTGTTCAGTCTTCAAGAGAATGCTTCATAAACCCACCTCAAGGCTGACAAAGAAAGTGACATACAGGAGTGACTATGAGGAAAGAAGATGGTCATCTACAAGTGGAACCCCAGAATTTAGGCTAACAGAAAGCCTGTACTTGCATGTAGATGATGGAGGATTCCTGAAACTTCAACCACATGGTGCAGATCAATAGCGGTCCATAGTTTAATGGAAAAGTATGAAGCGAATGCATTTTGTTCTAAATTGCTTTATTTGATCCCATGACTTAAGAGAATTATTCCTCACTTCAACCTATGTTTGAAAGTAGAGAAAAGTGAAACAGCCAAGCAGGGCAAAAAAAGAAAAAGGTGTGCTTTTCCTTTGAACTACAGGAAGGAGCTCATTACAGAGTCAACCAGAGTTGACTCCACTCGGGCTTATCTGCTCTGGACAATTATCTTAGAGCTAGGCTTCCTATGGTGGTTTTGTTACATAGAAAAGATTGTCTGACATAGAAAAGATTGTCTGATATTGTTGACTAATGGAGCTGAAGTGTGACTGCTTGAAGACAGGAAGTTTTGATTCTCATATATTGTCACTGCCTTTATTTGCTTCCAGAATATCTTTTTAATGCATCACATTAAAGGAGGTTAAAGGAGAAAAAAATCATATGATTATATCAAAGAACAAAAATAATTTGATAAAATACAATACCTATTCATAACAAAAGTTTCTAAAAATTAGGAAAAGAAGAAAACATACTTATTTTTATAAAGTGAATCTACCAATACTTATGACAAAGACCATATTCAATCTTCAAAAATTTGGAGCATTCCTGCCAAAGTAAGGAAAAAGTCACAGATATCTACTAGTATCACCTATTCACCTCTCTCAAACATTATGCTGGAGATCATATATAATGCAATAAGACAAGAAAAGCAAACTGTATAAAGAAGGAAAGAAACATCATTTTTAATGGATAGAATTCTAATTTCCATAAAATACTCAAGATAATTTATAAAATATTTGAATCATTAAGAGAATTAAGTTGCTATATTACTCTCAAAAACTTATTACATCCCTATACATTAAAAACAACGAATGAGAAATTATAATTTTAAGACAATGGTTACCATTTACAGTAGCACTAAAGCTATAAGAAATCTAGTAAATTATCAAACAAAAGAAGTGCAGACCTGTGAAAAAATTATAAAATTTTATTAAAGTCAATTAAAGAACATAATAAAAGTAGCTATAAATCATATTTATAAGCATAAAAACCCATAAAATTAAACCAAATTTCAAAAGTCTAAATTATAATCCTAGCATGATTGTTTCTAAAATTCATATGGAGAGATCGTTGGGAATTTTCAAGATGATTTTGAAGATGAAAATGAGACAAAATTCACTCTATCAAATTTATGATAAAGCTATAACTAATTAAAATACAGAGGCCTGGGCTAATAAATATATGTTTAGGTCAAATGAACAGAATAGAAAGCTGAGAATCAGCCCATGTATATATGGGAATTTGTGTAAGAAAGAGGTGACTGTGCAGATTAATGGGGAAGAAAGACTTATTTAATACTTTTGCTGGGCCAATTAGCTAGCCATTTAAAAAAAAAAGAAAAGTAAAAATATACCTGTACCTCACACCAAACACACAAAAAATTCCATATTCATTAAAAACATAAATATGAAAAGCAAAACATAAAATCTTCTATAGAAAATAAGAGTATATATTTATAGTATCAGACTAAGAAAGATTGCTGGGAAAGACAAAATAATACATAATAAAGGAAAAGGTAGACACACTTAACCACATTAAAATGAAAAATACAGCCTCTTACTGAACAACAATATAAATATTCTTAAAAAGACAAATTACATTGGAAAAAAGACATTTATTTTGCATATTACTAACCAATGTAAATATTTTGAGTATATAAAGAGCTCATTGAAAATCAACAAGAAAAATACAAGCTACCAGATAGAAAAAATGTCAAAAGTATGGAACCAGCAGTTTTCAGGACAGGAGACCTGAAAGGCCAATACATATATATTAAGAAAAGCTCTATATATTAGACAGTCTTTGCTTTGCACAGTTCTGATATGCACAAATTTTAATTGTAACAGATTAAACAACACAAGTGACCCAACAATATAGTTTAAATTTCCATGGCATATTAACTACGAGTGATTGCACAAAGTACAAACTTTTCATTGCTAGCTCTTCATTTCACAAACTGCTATGCAAATAACATGCTTAACGTGATCAATGACCAGTTCTGTGTCTTCTGTCAGCCTGTGAGTCATTGGTTATTGCACCTCTGTGATTTAGTTTACTCACAGACAGCAGGGCACACAGTTGCGTTGCTTCTTTGTCTCCTAGAAATAGCATCACGTAATATTTTACAAAAATGCATACTTGAAGAAGAAATTGGCCAACAAAAATGAAAGTACAGCAAAGAAATAAAAAGTAATTACCCTGGAAGTGTAAATTGAATCAAATGTAAATGAAGCGGTACAGGAACTAGCTGACCATGGGAATGCCACCATTTGAGAGACTCTAATATGATGCCCTAGGATCTTAGTGAAAGCAAACTTCCCCATGTGACTGAGGAGAAGGGTATAATGACAAGGCTGAAGAAGCCCAGAGGAAGTGATGCCTGCAGAAAACCTCACAATAAAGGGAAAACTCAGAGATACTTGCACTTTTATGATAACAGTGTAAAGAATAAAATGTTGAAAAATTTAGTAATTTTCAAAAATTGACATAAAATGTTAAACTTAGAAAGGAGTATGACAATTTGTTAAGGTATAGAAAAAAATGCTTTCTGTGTATCATGTTACACAACAATAAGAAGGCAAGCACTATTTAACTAATCAATACATTGTTTTACAAAGAAATAAGACACTTTAACTCTCAATATTGCTAACATTTTAAATTACAGTGCACTTAGTAAATATTAACATTACAATTTTTTCATTTCCATCATACAATTCTACCAATTGAAAGAGAGTTTTTGTTTTGACGAAAGTTGACAAAAACTAGACCAATTGTAACTTTTACTGTTGACTATCTCTTTGCATGATTTTGGTCTGCACAATCAT
The DNA here is from genome assembly GCF_037783145.1 of Equus przewalskii. Taxonomy (NCBI): domain Eukaryota; kingdom Metazoa; phylum Chordata; class Mammalia; order Perissodactyla; family Equidae; genus Equus; species Equus przewalskii. The sequence continues at coordinate 36,929,393 of NC_091836.1, forward strand.
TTTTACAGTCTTACACTGCTGCACAAAGTGAGGTCTACCTGCCCTGTTAATGAGGACAATGAATATCCAATACCATGAGACACCATTTCAGATCCCGCAGACTAGAAATATTTAAAAGTTTGAGATGTACTTTTGTGTGTTCAGCCTTGACTCTATGGCCTGATACATCCTCTGTGTGGACCAAACTCTCTTGCGCAGGGGCGGAGAAAACTCAAGGAGATTCATTCAAACACAGGCTGCCAAGCCTGCTCCTATATCAAGTCAAGTCACCACTGCATTGGAAGAATGAGTCCATAACTTCCCAGTCCAGGAATTCTTTAGTGAAGTAATGACTACTGGCTGTCAAACAAGTAAAATAATGTTGAAACAATGTCAAACTACGACTTTGTGATTTTTTTTTTTAGCTATACTGATCTGACTTCAAACAGCAGGATAAACAATGATTAAATACTTATGTGAAACTCCAAACTTTTTTTTCAATCTTTGGTCTCCACCCAAGTGTTTACCTAGTATCTCTCTCAGGCTTGTGTACACAGCCCACAGGCAGTTAGAAGCGTTGCTCATCTCAATGACCAACTGAGGTATGCATATTCAATTCCTTTTATTATCATGTCATTAGGACAAGGGAAATGATTTTGTATTCTAGTCCCTGTTCAGAGCTATGCAGAGAATATTCTTGGTGATAATCTTAAAGTGTGTTGGTTTTCATCGAAAGGTAGATAAATTTTTTAGAAAAATCCTTTATCTCTTTATTCATCAGTTTGAATAATTTTTATTGAACTACCTTCAAGTTTATTAACTGTTCTCTGTCATGTTCATTTTGCTAATGAACCCATTCAGTGAATTTTTTATTTCAGATATTGAATTTTTTGATTACAAATTTTCTATTAGATCCTTTTATATAGCTTCTGTTTCTATGCCTGAATCTTCTATTTTCTTTTTATTTCAAGAGTGTTTACCTGTGGTTCATGGAGCACTGGTATAATAGATTATTCAAAATCTTTGATAATTCCAGCACCTGAGTTATTTGAGGTCAGTATCTGTTGATTATCTTTTCCCTTGAAAATTGCTCAATTTTCCTACTTCTTTGTATGTCAAGAAATTTTGATCATATCTTGCACAGTTTGAATATCATCTTGTGGGGCTTTGGGTCTTGCTACAATCCTCTGGAGAATGCTGCTATTTTGTTTGTTTGTTTAGCAGACAATATACTTTATCAGAATCAGACTTCAAGTTCTGTTTCACTTTTTGTGGATGATGACTTCAAATGTCAGTTTAGCATTCAAAGTCTGCTGCGTGCTTTGGGTCTTTCCCATGCGTGCGACCCTCAGAGATTAGTCTGTTTTGTATAGTAGTCTATGTCTCAGAACTTTGCTATGCTGTTTCAGGCCTGTTGCACAAAGATGGTGCTCAAGGTAGAGCTGGGAACCTGTGTAAGCTTACATGCAGAATTAGGGTATTTGCTTCTCTAGCTCTTTTTTTTTTTCTTGGTTTTCCCCACACTCACCTTTAGGGCAGAGTTGGAAGAGAAAATAAAAGAAAGAAATAAAAAGGAAAAAAAATAGAATTTCTCCGACGTTCTTCAACTCACTAGGGCCCCTTTTCTTACCTAGTTGACTATACCTGCTTTGTAGTTCTGTTTGTGGCTCCCTGCCTCTTGTGGAAAGCTAGGAAATAAAAGAAATAAAAATAGTCAAAAGACAAAATCAAAACCAAGAAACTCATCCCATAGCATTGTGGTCATTCTTCATCTTTGACTTCCAATCTACTGACAATTATTTACTTTTCAAAATCCATCGGTGGTTGCTCTTTATATTCCATCCATAGTTGTTAGCTGTAATCAGTGGGAGAGATGGGCTATAACAGGCTTCTATTTTGGTCTGCTTCTGTTATTAAAATTACATAAAGAACCAGATGTTTACTTTCCATTATATCATATTGACATTAGTGGTGTTAAATTGACCTGTTTCTTCTCTACTCTTTTATTATCAATTCTATTTTTAGGGGCAAATATATTTTTCTTCCTTTTAAGTCAACTTTCTTATATACTATCATTTTTCCTGCCTTGTTATTTTATTTTACTCTCCATCAGTAAAAGTTTAGGAGTTTAAAAACTCATAAATACTGCCAGTAAAGCATAAATTAATCAACTACTTTTGAAATCAACTGGGCAATACCTAGTAAAAGTAAAGCTACACATATCCTACAAATCAGTAATTCTACTCATTGATATGTACACCAAAGAGACTCTTGTAAATGTACACAAGGAGACACATACAAGTATGTATATTTCAGCATTGTTTATAAAGGGGATGAGTGGAAATAACTTCTATGCCCAGTAGTTGGGGAACGAATAAAGTGTAGTATGTTTAATCAAAGGAATACTAGACAGTAATTAATATAAAAACTAAATGTATGTATATAAACGTGGATAAATATCAAAACTTCTAAGAGGAAAAAGATTTTTGCAAAAATTATGCATGTTATGACATTTACATACCATGTGAAACCAGAAAATATTCTATAATCCAGAGATAAGAAAAATACATACCAACCTTTAGAATATTACTTTTCTCTGATGAATAAATACAGGACTCTGGCTGGGGTGTGTGAGTAGGGATATGGCTCTATTAATGTTTATTCCTTACAAAAATGTCAACGTTAAAATGGCAAAAAATGTTAGCATATACCAAATCTGGATGGCGGATACACAACCACCTATAATATGTTTTCTATGCCTTTCAATATATTTAGAATATTTCATAATTTATTTTATTCTAATTGTTTTGTTCAGTTATAGTTCTTTTTGCTTATCAATTAGTTTGAGTTAAAAAAAGTAAATTTCTCATATCAGTACCACACATGCATTACAAAAATTGGAAAACTGTATAAAATAAGCAAAAGTAAATTATATCAACCATAGCCTCCTAGAAATAGCACTATTAATCTATTCATTATTCATTCATGTATTCACTTATTAATCCATTAAATAACATGAGCTGTGCCCCTTCTAGGCTCTGGGTACATCGCAGAAAAATATTATACCTGCTCTGATAGAGCTTATTGTCTAGTGGGGTAACATCCACAATAAGGAAAAATACACACATATATGGATAGGTGTAGATAAGTAATAGAGATTTCCTTTTGCAAATTTCCTTAAAGTCATTTTTATGTGGTGTTTTACACAATTGAAATAAGCTGTATAGTTTTGGTTTTAAGCATAGGTACTAGATGGGAGATATAAACAACGGGCAGTGAATGACAGGTAATTATGCTTCTTTTTATTATTATTATTATTGTTAACCTTTCCCAATTTAGAGGATAAAGGCCAATTATTCAGTTTATTCAAGTGAAATTTTTAAGATGCAGAAATTCATAACTACAATACCTTGGCAATGAAAGTAGACATTATTTTCCCTATTTTTCTCTGCATGTGTGAAGGGAGGCAAAATGGCCTTTTAGTTTAGAGGTTTTTCTAGCAGAGGGCTGCAACACTATTTAGCCATTGTTAGCAAAGCAGGAACAGAAGAATAGCGCTTGTTATTGTTCAGGCAGTAATCAAAATTGGAAAGCAAATCCATCTGAACCAAAGGGTGAAGGAAATAACATTTACTTGATCTTGGAAAAAGAACAAAAGTTAAAAGGCAATAACACTTCCAGTTTCAATTTCAACATTTCAAAATCTTGGAAGTTATCATTCCCATCTAAACAAAAGAAAAACAATAGGACAAACTGAAAAACAATGACTTTTCTTGGATCCATAAGATAAATTGAGGTAGCAGGGCAAAAGGCCACCCCAGCATCTGGAAAGATACGAGCATCCAGAGAGACAGAAAAAGACCTTCTCACCTACGGAAGAACCCACTAGAGCCATTAATTTTTAGGACTACTTAAATTGTAATTATGATGAATTGCTGGAGGCCAAGTATGCACTAGCATTAGAGAGAGAAATCCTGAGGGCCACAGTCTCAAAGGCAACCCCACATGTTTGTGGGCTTCCCCCCGCGAAATCCCCTTAGATTCTCATAATGAAGATCTGAGATATATCCCACAACTGTAGCAAGAGGTGTGGAAGAGTAATCATTGTGAAATACACCCACAGCCTCCTTCATAGCCAAGGCCTACTCTCCAGGGGAAAGTAATTTGCCGGTCAACCCAGCAAGAGGAAAGTAATTCTCTACCTAACAGCTCCCTCCAAACTTCCTGTCTCACATAAAGGGGGAAAAACATATTAAAACAGGTAAGGGCTTTATGGAAATAGAATAGGGACACGGCACCCAAGGAAGGGAGCAGTGGTTGGGAAGTTGAGGGAGAAGCTATGCAACTGGAGAAACACATGTGAATGTCACAGCACACCAAAAGACTGAAATTAATCAGAATGTAATAAAAAAGTCTTTCCTCTCCCACACCATATTAGCACACTAACAAGATTGCGGGACAGTAACAGTGGATTATAGCTGAACGTGCTGCAAGACAGACTCTCTGAGGAGGAGTGCTTCGGGAGTACCAAAGTCAGAAACAAGTCAACAATAAGGGCATCAGGTGAATTTTAAGCCTCTGGCACCTATTTTTACAGAAAACATTAAACACAGCCCAACTCTTAGCCAGATAAACATAAACCCTCACACTAAAGGCCCATTTACCTCAGTTCCTACTACCCAATACAACATGTTCAGATTTCAGAAAAAAATTACAAAGCATGCCAAAACTCAAGAAAAAACACATTCTGAAGAGACAAAGCAATCATCAGAACCATGCTGACGTACGACACAGATGTTGGAATTATCAGATATACCATAATTAATATATCAGGAGCTCTAAAGGAAAAAGGAGACAACATTCAAGAACAGGAGGGCAGTATAAACAAAGAGAAGAAAAATTTAAGAAAGAATCAAAAAGTAATTCCAGTAAACAGAGACACTATAGTAGAAATGCAGAATGATGGGCTCATCAGCAGATTTGATCAGCAGAGTTGATATATTTAAGAAAATAATCAGTGACATTGAATATAGATCAACAGAAACTTCCCAGACTGAAATGCAAAGAAAAAAAAGCAACAACAAACAAAAAAGCAAAATGGAACAGAACATCTAAGAACTGAGACAATATCAAAAATTGTATCATATAAGTGAGTAAAATTAAAGGAGAAGAAAGAGAGAATGGAGCAGAAAAAAATACATATATATTAGATTTAATAATAGCAGAGAACTTTACAGAATTAATAACACACACAAAACCATAGATCGAGGAAGCTCAGAGAACACCACGCAGCATAAATACAAACATATAAATACACACACACACTCACACTCCTAAGCATATCATATCAAAGAGAACAAAGAGAAACGCTTGAAAGCCTCTAGAGTTAAAAAATACCTTACTTATACAGGAAAAAGGCTAAGAAATGCTATGTAATTCTCAACAGACCATGCAAGGAAAAATAAAGTGTGTGAAATTTTTAAAATAGTAAAAGAATAAGCCACCAACCTTGAATTCTGTATCCAAAGACATTATCCTTCAAAAGTGAAGGAGAAAGACCTTCTCAAACAAACAAACAAAAAATATTGAAGGAAATTCATCATCAGCAGACCTTCCCCGAAAGAAATGATAAAAGGCATTCTTTAGGCAGGAGGAGAACTATGCAAATCAGAAACATGGATCAGCCAAATATATATTCTTATTATAAATCACAATATTACTACCTATAACTAGTAAGGAGATTGAATCAGTAATCAAATATCTCTCAACAATGAAAAGCCCTGGACCTGATGGCTTCACTGGTGAACACACAAACATTGGAAGAAGAATTAATACAAAGCCTTCTTTAAATTTTTCAAAAAAAATTGAAGAGGAGAGACTACTTCCCAGCTCATTATATGAGGCCAGCGTTATCCTGATACCAAAGCCAAAGACACTACAAGAAAAAAACTACAAACAAATATCACTTATGAATACTGATGCAAAAATCTTCAATGAAATACTAGCAAACAGAATTCAGCAGCATACTAAAAGGGTTATTCACCATGACCAAGTGGAATTTATTTCTGGAATGTCAAAATGATTCAACATAAGAAAATTAATGTAATATGCCACATCAACAGACTAAAGAAAAAAAATGATCATTTCAACTAATGCAAAACAAGCATTTGACAAAATTCAGCACCAGTTTTTGACACACACTCAGAGTAGGAATAGAGGGAAATTTCCTCAGCGTAATAAAAGCCATATATGAAAAACCCAGAGAGAACATCATATACAATGGTGAAAGACTGACAGCTTTCCTCTAAGAGTAGTAACAAAGTAAAGATGTCTGCTTTCACCACTTTTATTCAACATAGTATGGGAAGTTCTAGCCAGAGAAATCAGGCAAGAAAAACAATTAAAAGGCATCCAAACTTTAAAAGAAGAAGTCAAATTTCCTCTGTTTGCAGATGTTATGATCTTGTGTGAAGAAAACTGTTAGAACTAGAAATGAATTCAGCAAAGCAGCAGGATACAAAATCAACATGCAAAAGTAAGCTGCAGTTCTATACACAATGAACAATCTGAAAAGGAAATTACAAAAACAATTCCATTTACAATAGCATTAAAAAGACTAAATATTTAGGAATTAACTTAACCAAGTAGGTGAAAGACTTGTACAAAGGAAACTAAAGGACAATTGAAGATATAAAGAAATGGAAAGATATCCTATGTTCATAGACTGGAAGAATTAATATTATTAAAATGTCAACACTATCCAAAGCAATCTACAGATTCAATGCAACCCCTACCAAAATTCCAACGACACATTTTTCAGAAATTAAAAAAAAAAATCCTAAAATTAACTTGGAATATCAAGGGACCCTGAGTAGCCAAAATAGTCTTGAAAAAGAAAAACAAACCTGGAAGATTCACACTTCTGGATTTCAAAATTTCATTACAAAGCTACAGTAGTCAAAATTTGTTATACTGGCATAAAGATAGACATATACACTAATGGAATAGAATAGAAAGCCCAGAAATAAACTCTTGCATATATAATTAAATGGTTCTTCCAAGGGTGCCAAAGCCATTCAATAGGGAAAGTCTTTTCAGCAAATGGTGCTGGGAAAACTGGATATGCACATGCAAAAGAATGAATTTGGACCTTCACCTACCACCATATACAAAAATTAACACAAATGGATCAAAGACCTGAATGTAATACCTAAAACAACAAAACTCTTAGAAGAAAACATAAGGCAAAACTTCACAGCATTGGCTTTGGCAATGATTTCTTGGATCTGACATCAAAGGAACAGGTAACAAAAGAAAAAAAAGACAGATCAGACTTCATGAAAATTAAAAAACCTTGTGCATCAAAAGAGACTACCGACAGAGTAAAAAGGCAACCCACCGAATGGGAGAAAATATTTGCAAATCGTATATGTGAGCATTAATATCCAGAATATATAGAGAACTCCTAAAACTCAATAACAAAAACCAAACAACCTGATTCAAAAATGCACAAAGAGCCTGAAAACACATTTCTCCAAAGAAGATAATTGATTATCTAATAAGCACATGAAAAGATGCTTAATATCACTAATCATTAGGGAAATTAAAATAAAAAATAAAATGATATACTACCTCACACCCATTAGGATGGTTACTGTTAAAAAAAAAACAGAAGATAAAAAGTGTTGGTGAGGATGTGGAGAAATTGGAACCCTTGTTGGTGGGAATGTAAAGTGGCCCATCCAACGTGGAAAACACTATGGAAATTCCTCAAAATATTAAAAATAGAATTATGATATGATCCAGCAATTCTACCTCTGGGTATATACCCCAAAGAATTGGAAGCAGCATCTCAAAGAGATATTTGTTCACTCATATTTATAGCAGCATTCTTCACAGCAGCTAAAATGTGGAAGCAACCCAAGCGACCATCAACAAAAAAATGGATAAGTAAATGTCATATATACATGCAATGGAATATTATTCATCCTTAAAAAGGAAGGAAATTCTGCAACATGCTGCAACGTGGATGAATCCTAAGGACATTATGCTAAATAAAATAAGCCAATCACAAAAAGACAAATACTATGTGATTTCACTTATGTGAAGCAGTTAATGTAGCCCAAATCATAAAGATAGAAAGTATAATCATGGTTGCCAGTGGTCAAGGGGACGGGAAAATGGGGAGTTATTGTTTAATGGGGATAGAATTTCAGTTTTACTAGATGAAAAGAGTTACAGAGATAGCCGGTGGTGATAGCTGCATAACAATGTGATCATATTTAATACCACTGAACTGTAGACTTCAAAATGGTGAAGACGCTAAATTTTATGTTATGTGTGTTTTAACACAATAAAAAAATCTAATTGCTTAAAGTAATAACAGGAACAATGTATTGGATGATTATAGCGTATGGATTAAGTGAAATAAATGAAGCAATGTCACAGAGGAAGAAATTGGAAATACTCTGTTATAAGAAACCCGCGGTACACATGAGTGGCCAGGTGTTATTTAAAGGTTAATTTAGATTAGTTAAAAAAATGTATATTGTAAATTCTAAATCAACCCTTAATTTTGTTTAAAGTTCATTGATGTGCTGAGAGCGGATATAAAACAGAATCATATAAAAATGCTCAATTAAAATCAGAGAAAGCAGAAAAAAAGGGAGGGAGGGAATCAAAGAATAAATGCAAGAAATAGCAAATAGTTATAAAAATGGTAGCTATTAATCGAACTAAATCAATAATCACTTTAAATGTAAATGGTCTAAATATTACAATTAAAGATATTCCCAGAGTAGATAAAAATATGACACAATTCTATGTTGTTTATAAAAAAGTCACTTTAAGTATAAAAACTCAAATAGGTTAAAAGTGAAATGACAGCGAACAATATACACCATGCTAACATTAATCAAAAGAAAGCTAGAGTAGGGGCTGGCCCCGTGGCCGAGTGGTTAAGTTCGTGCGCTCTGCTGCAGGCAGCCCAGTGTTTCGTTGGTTCAAATCCTGGGCACAGACATGGCACTGCTCCTCAAACCACACTGAGGCAGCGTCCTACATGCCACAACTAGAAGGACCCACAACGAAGAATATACAACTATGCACCAGGGGGCTTTGGGGAGAAAAAGGAAAAAATAAAATCTTTGAAAAAAAAAGAAAAGAAAGCTAGAGTATCTCTATTAATTTCTGAGAATTTAGACTTCAGAACAAGGAAGATCATCAGGAATAAATAGGAGAATTACATAATGACAAAGAAGTCAGTTCTCCAAGAAGACACGATAATTCTAAACATATTATGCACCTAACATCAGAGCTTCAAAATATATGAGGTAAAATCTGACAGAAATGAAAAGAGAAATAGATCCACTATTCCAGGTAGAGATTTTAATATCCTCTGTCAGGGAATGATTGATCAAGCAGGCAGAATATCAGTAAGGATATAGAGGATATAAATAGCACTATCAATCAACTTGACCTAATTGACATTTATAGGATACTCCATCCAACAACAGTAGAATTAACATTCTTCTTAGGTTCACATGGAACATTCACCAAAATAGGCCATACTCTGGACCATCACTCACACCTTAACTTTAAGTAACTAGAAATCATACAAAGTATGCTTGCAGGCCACAATGGAATTAAACTAGAAATCAATAAGACAAAGACAGCTGGAAATTTTCCAAATACGTATAAATTAAGCAACACAATTATGTTAACACACAGGTCAAAGAAGCCTCCTGAGAAATCTAAAATATTCTGAACTAAACAAAAATAAAATATAACTTATCAAAATTTTGGGCATGCGGTGAAAATAGTAGAGAGAAGTTTATAGTATTAAATGCACATATCAGCAAAGAAGAAAGCTCTAAAGTCAAAAACCTAAGTTTACTGGAAACTAGAGAAAGAAGTGCAATTTAAGTCAAAATTAAGCAGAAAACATAGGAAAAATTAGAGAAGAAATTAATTAAATTTAAATCAAGAAAACAATTGGGAAAATCAATGAAACCAAAAGTTGGTCTTTTGAAAAGATTAATTCAATTTATAAACTTCTAACCAGCCTAAACAAAGAATAAAGAGAAAAGACTCAGATTCCCAATAGCAGAAAAGAAAGAGGCACAATTACTGCTGATCCCTTGGGCATCAAAATGATAATAAAGCAATACTATGAATAATTCATGCCTATAAATTTGATAAATTAGTTGAAATGGACCAACTCCTCGAAACACAAAAACTATCACGCTGTCACAAGGAGAAATAGATAACCTGAATTGCCCTCCATTTATTTAAAAAGAAAATGAATCACTTAGTAATAACTTTCCAAAAAGAAATCACCAAATCCAGATGGTTTCATGAATAAATTCTGCTGAGCATTTCAGGGAGAAATAATATCAATTCTCCACAATTTTGTCCAGAGAGAATATTTTCTAACTTACTCTATGAGTCCAGTATTTCACAGATCATCACATTAAGAGAGAAAAATTTAAGAACATATCATTCATGAACATAGAATAGAAATTCTTCAACAAAACATTCAACATTGTACTGGAAGTCCTAGCTAGTACAATAAGACAAGAAAAAAAAAGAGCTATACAGATTGAGAATCAAGAAATATAAATTCCTTTATTCACAGATAACATGATTGCCTTATATAGAACTCTACCCTTACCCTAAAAAAACCCTCCTGAAAATGATAAGCTAGTATAGCAAGGTCATAGGATACAAGATCAAGCAGGCAGAATATCAGTAAGGATATAGAGGATATAAATAGCATTATCAATCAACTTGACCTAACTGACATTTATAGGATAAAAAATATTTAATGCTATTGATTTGAAAACAATATTGTTAAAATATCAACTCTGCTCTATTTAATATATAGGTTCACTGAAACCCCAATCAAAAGTCTACCAAGATATTTTCTAAAAATTAACAAATAGATTCTAAAATTTATATGGGCAGGCAAAAGGCCTAGAATAATCAACACAATGCTGAACAAAACGAGCAAAGTTAGAGCCCTCACAGCACCTGATCTCAAAGGTTCTTATAAAACCACAGTAATCATGACAGTGTGATATTGGTGATAAATTAGATACAGAGATTAAGAAGCCAATAAAATGATACAAATATAATAGCTATTTTTTATAAAAGTGTAATGTCAATTCAATGAAGAAAGGATCGTCTTTTCAACAAATGATACTAGAACAATCTAATATTTATATGCTAAAAAGAAAAAAATCTCAGTCACAGACTGTACATCTTACACAAATATTAATACAAAATTGATCATAGACCTAAATACAAAATGCAAAACTGTAAAAGTTCTAGAAGAAAACGAAGGAGAAAACCTATGTGAGTTTGAGTTTCATGATGGCTTTCAGATACCACCCCAAAAGCATGATACATAAAAAAAGAAATTCATAAGTTGATCTTTATTAAAATTTAAAACTTTCCTCTGCCAATGACACTTCTAACAGAATTAAAAGACAAGCAACAGACTGGGTAAAATATTTGCAAAGCAAAGAAATCTTAACACTCAATAAGAACTCAACACAATTAAAAATAGGCAGAAGATCTGAACAGACACCTCATCAAAGAAGATAGGCAGAGGGCAAAAAACAATATAAAAAAAGATTTTCAACATCACTTATTGGTAGAAAAATTCAAATTAAAATTACAATGAGATACCATTACACAAAAAATTGACAATACCAATTGTTGGCAAGGATATGAAGCAACAGGAACTTTCATTCATTGCTGAAGGAAATACAAAAGGGTACAGCACACAGTACTATGGAAGACTGTTGGAAGTTTCTCACAAAGTTAAACATAATCTTACTATACAATCCAGCAATTGCTTTTCTATGTATTTACCCAACTGATTTGAAAACTTACATCCATACAAAAAACCGCATATGAATGTTTATAGCAGTTTTTTCCGTAATTTCCCCAAACTGGAGGCAACTAAGATGTCCTTGAATAAGTGAAGAGATAAACAGAATTATGATACATTTTCCACTGGAATGCTGTTCAGTGATAAAAAGAAATGGACTGTCAAGCCATGTAAAGAGTATAAAGATATGAATAAATCTTAAGCGTATATTACTAAGTGAAATGTCAGTTTGATAAAACTACATACTACATGATTCCATTTATATGATAATCTGAAATGGGCAAAAATACTGAAATGGTAAACAGCATAGTGGTTGCCAGGAGTTTAGGGTGGGACCAGGGTTGAGTAGAGGAAGCACAGGAGATTGTCGTAGGGTGGTGAAAATAGTCTGTATGATTCTCTAATGGTAGATACATGGCATGAACTTTATACTACAAAGAGTGAACCTTATGTATGCAATTTTCTAAAAAATCACTTAGAAGATTAGATGATCCCAGGATGAAATGTAGACTGAGATAAAAAAAATCTAACTGTATTACAAGTGTGTGAAACAATCATGCTGAAGGGCTTGGTGGGGAAAGGGACTGACGTAAGTAAGTTTGGAAATGAATGGAGTCTATAAGACTAACGACCAAAAGGACTGTATGTGGCAATGTCTTCTAGTTGATAAAGATTTTTTCCCCACACAGGGGACTGGTTAACAATTTTGAAAAGTATATTATAACTAACAGTTAAGTAAACAGATGGAATAATTAAGTAAATAGATCCAGGTTGGTGGGATCCCGGTTTCTCATTGCTGGAGATGAAGATTACAGATGAACAGATAAGTAAGAGGAGAAAGCGAGAGTGATCCATGGGATAATGGATTACAGTTGGAGACATCAACGTCAACTAATGTTTAACTTAACATAGATAGAGATGAATACATATGGTAATATTTATAGATATGTACATATGGGGGGCTTAGTATACATATATAGATTTTCCTGTTCTATCAGCTGACAGTGCCTAAAAAATGGTGCCCTGGTAAAAATGAGCAACTTAGTGCCTAATTTGTTTTCTAATACCATTCTCCAATAAAAAGAACAGGGCTTTTGGATAAAGGCTGATTCTAGGACAAGGTGGGAAACACAAGATTAACTTGAGGCATGTTGCATTGCCAGTAAGAAATGAAATACTCCAAACAAATAAGCAAACAACAAAAACAAAAAGAACTCACATTGATAAGAGAATATCACAGAAACAAAGGGGCCAAATGAATGAGCTCCCAATGGCCAAAGCTGGAACAAGTTAAGCAACAAAATAGATAGCATACTATTGAAATATAATTCAAGCATAAAAGAGTTATCCATGAGTCCATACTGATACAAATAAAAAATAGACGGGAAAAGAGAGGGTGATGTCAGGATCATGATGGTGTAAGAAGTTCCTCCTTTCAGTCCTTCTTTTTAACAAAGAATTAGACATCTGTCCATGAACAAAAGCATCTTTATGGGAGATGTGGGACCCAGCATCATTTATCGAGGGACCCAGGAGGACTCTTGCCTCTTGTGCATCCCATAGGCAGACTGTCCTCAGTATGTGCTGTGGAACCACAAGAGCAGCCAACCTGCTCCAACTCCTTTTGCCATGGTTGAAAAATGGCTGGAGAGTGCTGACCTGGGCAGATACACAGGGACAAGAGAGAAAATTGCAGAAGTCCAGCCTTCCTCAGGGGAGATTTTAGAATAAGTATAGAGAAAAAAATTAGTTTGGATGCAGTAGAAATGGTAATAAAAATTTTACCAGTCCCACCTGCCCCCACACAAGGCAGCACTGCATGGGACTGAACTATTAGACTCAGCGACCTCTCCTGCAGCAGAAAATGAGAGCAGTGAGCGAGAATCCAGACACCCTGCTGGTACCAGAAACAGACAGAGAAACCTGTTTCTTTCCACCCACACACGAAGTACTGAGGGGGAAACCCCATGAGTGGGAGGAAGGAGGAGATCATGAAAGAGGTCATAAGAATATCAAAAGGCATCAAAGGGACATGGTTCCTGCTGACTGCTCTCAGCAGGAAGTCCACCCACGAGCTTCTTAGAGTACCACTCCTGGGATCTCCCTACAAGATCTGCAGGGACCCCAATGCCCTAAATACTAAATCCACACCTCCCCCTAATCTGTGGCAAGCTCCTTGGGCATGCTCCCAAGCGCAGCAATGAGAGCGAACTCTGGTAGACAGGGAGTGAACTCAGAAAACAGCCAGAGTCTGAGAGTAAGATAGAAACCACAAACTTGAGCTATAGCACCACTTTCTAGAAAACAAAAGAGAGCAAGCCAGGTGAGTTGTAAGAATCAGAGAAGACATGAAAGCTTAAGAATGCTGCCACAAGAGACAACAAGAAGAGTGAAGTAGGTGTACCCACACCAAGGTGGAGAAAGCCCCAGACAATAAAACCACCAATAAACAAAATACTCAATCTGAAGGCAACTAGAAGAGATTTAAGGTGGCGTCTGCTCCTGGAAATGCAAAAGCAGCAATGCAAAACTACGAGTGACATGAAAAGTCGAGAAAACATATCATCAAAGAAAATGATTCTCCAATAACCGAGCTCAAAGGCATGGAATTTTGAAAACTAGCAGATAAAGAATTCAAAATGGCTGTTTTAAAGAAACAATGAGCTACAAGAAAACTTAGAAATACAATTCAATGAAATCACACATAATAAAATGTTTAAAATGAGATTTTTGCAAAAGAGATACAAATTATAAAAAAGAACCAAACAGAAATTACGGAGCTAAAGAACTCAATGAATAAAATGAAAACTGCAAGAGAGAGCACATGCAGTAGACTAAAGCAAATGGAAACCAGAATAAATGAGTTAGAGAATACAAATTTTGAAATAACCCAGTTAGGGGCAAACAAAGAAAAAAAGAATAAAAAAGATCGAAGAAGGTGGATGTGATCTATGAAATTCCATCAAAAGAATAAACATTAGAATTATTGGGAGTCCAGACGGAGAAGAGAGAGAGAAACAGGCAGAAAGTGTACTTAGAGAAATAATAGCTGAAAACTACCCAAACCTGAGAATAGAATTAAAAATCCAAATTTATGATTACCCTTTTGTTTCAATGCAAAAAGACCTTTTCCAAGACACGCTATAATGAAACTGACAAAAATCAAAGATAAAGTGAGAATCCTAGAAGCAGTCAGGGAAAAGAAGATTGTAACCTACAAAGGATGCCCATTAGGTATCAGAAAATTTCTCAGCAGAAACCCTATAGGCCAGGAGAGAGTGGAATAACATATTCAACGTGATGAAAGAAAAAAATTGCCAGCCAAGAACACTATCTGGTAAAATTATCCTTCAGATATGAAGGATAAATCAAGACTTTCTCAGACTATCAAAAGCTGAAGGAGTTCATTATCATTAGACCTGCCTTGGGGGTAATGATGAAAGGAATTTTTCAAGCTGAAATGAAAAGATGCTAATCAACGACATGAAAATGTGAAAGTATGCAGCACACAGGTAAAGGTAAATATACAGTCAGACATAGAAAACTCGACTTCTGTAATAGGATGGTGTGTAAACCACTTAATTTTAGTATAAGGGTCAAAGGCAAGGAGAATTAAAAATAATTACAGACATTATAATTTCTTAACAAATACACAATATAAAAAGAGTTAATAATGACATAGAAAATGTAAAAGAGGAGGACAAAAAGGGTGGAGCTTTTGTAGATGAGCAAAGTTAACATGCACTCAGCTTAAAATGGACTGTTTTTAACTTATTGTGGTAATCATTTCACAATATATACATATATCAAATCATGATGTTGCATACCTGAAATGAACACAATGTTATATGTCAATTATATCTCAATTTTAAAAAATAAAATAAATAAAATCTGAGATCAATACAAAACTATACGTCCAGAGTACTCATAGTTTTGTAAAACTAAAAGAATTAAATTTATAAATGTACAGAAGAAAATGTGTCATAATATAAATAATGATTATCTCTGTATGGTAGGATAATAATTGCTTTTTATTCATGTTACTTTTCTTTTTCCCCAAATTTTCTTTAGTGAGCATATTTTACTTTCATAGTCAAAAAATTTGGAATTCTTGTTTTCACTTTTGATTAGAAACATTTTCAAATACACAGAAAGGTGGAAAGAATAATTCCAAAACATCTATATTCCCATTACCAAATTTTCACATTTTTGCCTTGTTTGCTTCCTTTTTAAGTTACAACCATCATAACGTTAAACCCTAATTAATTAAATTTTCCTATCTAAAAATAATGACTTTTTTACATAACTACAATATCGTTAGAATTCCTGATAAATTTAACCATAATTCCTTAATATTATTTTCTACTGTTTCACACTTGAATTTCCCTAATTTACCTCAAACTATCTCTTACAGTTCATTTGTTTAAACCAAGATTTAATCAAGCACCAGTCATTGCATTTGGTGTTATGTGGGTTCTTTTTAAGAAAGCTGACTTATTTGAAGTTTCATGAGCAATCCTGATATTTCATGAAAAGGGTGGCATTATAAATCTGATTCCATAAGGATATATCTGAATTGATGTGAGTAGAGAAGTGAGGAGGTAATTTCAGGACCAGAGAGCAAAATGTAACAGAAGGAGAAAGGTAGCAGATGTGTTTGGGAAGTGGCAAGTTGCCCAGCTTATTTGGATCAAAGGAAAGGGTATAATTGGGGGATAAAAACAAGGTAAATTGGGGACAGATCATGGAGAGACTTGAACTTGTTTCCTGTTCATTTGGTAGACAATTTGAAAATTCTAGTGAGCCCCAGATGTGAATAACCTATCAGTCCATAATGCCTGTAGGACAGTTGCTGTGGTTTATTCATCTGTGTTTCCCTGGCACCTAGCAGAGTGCACCTTGTGGAATGCCCAGAAGGTATTCCTTGTTGAAAATACGGTACTATTGAAGGATTTTTATTTGGAGACTGACATGCTAAAGTCATCTTTGGAAGATTTAGAAAATTTGTTCATGATGGTGAGTAGAATAAGAATTTAGAGAAGAGAGCTAGGTGAATGGGTTGGAGAAATTGAAGAAGGCTTTTAGAGGAGGTAGGGCTTGGCTAAAATAAAAAGACTGTTTTATCTATGAAAGGTCTTTGTGTAAGCCTTGTGGTAACTACAAAGCAAAAACCCAGAATAAATGCACAAAAAGTAAAGAAAGAGGAAACAGAACAAACTACAATGGAAAATCACCAATTTACAAAAGTAGGCAGAAACAGAGGGAAAAAGAAACACTATAAATACAAAAGAATTAAGATGGCATCAGTAAGTTCTTACCTACCAATAATAACTCTAAATATAAATTAATTGAATTCACCAGTCAAAAAGCACAGAGTGGCTAGATGAATTAAAAAAACATAAGACCCAACTGTATACTGCCTACAACAGACTCATTTCAGCTTTAGAGACACATAGGCTCAAACTGAAGGGATAGAAAAAGGTACTTCATGCAGATGGAAACCAAAAGAAAGTGGAAGTAGGTATACTTGTATTGGACAAAATAGACTTTAAACCAAAAAATGGTAACAAGAGACAAAGAAGGTCATTATATAATGATAAAGGGGTCAATTCAACACAAAAGTGTAACAATCATAAATATATACACATGCTATATCAGAGCACCTAAATATAATAAACAAATACTAACAGATCTGAAGGAGAAACAGACAACAATGCAATAATAGTAGGAGCCTCCATACCCCACTTTCAGCAATGGATAGATCAGCCAGACAGAAAATCAACAAAGGAAATGTTAGATTTGAACCACACATCATACCAAATGAACCTAACAGACATGTATAGAGCATTCCATCCAAGAGAAGCAGAATACACATTCTTCTCAAGTGCACATGGAACATTCTCCAGGATAGACCATATGATAGGATACAAAACAAGTCATAGCAAATTTAAGATTGAAATCATATCAAGTACCTTTTCTGACCATAATGGTATAAAACTAGAAATTAACAATAAGAAGAGAGCTGAAAAAACCTATAAATATGTGGAAATTAAACAATGCATTCCTGAACAACCAATGAGTTAAAGAAGAAATCAAAAGGAAAATTAAAAAATACTTCAAAAAAAAAAAAGAAAATGAAGGGGCTGGCCCCGTGGCTGAGTGGTTAAATTCACGTGTTCCTCTGCAGGCGGCCCAGTGTTTCATTGGTTCGAATCCTGGGCACGGACATGACACTGCTCATCAAACCACGCTGAGGCAGCGTCCTACATGCCACAACTAGAAGGACCCACAATGAAGAATATACAACTATGTACCAGGGGGCTTTGGGGAGAAAAAGGAAAAAAAACTCTTAAAAAAAAAATGAAAATGGAAACACAACATACTAAAACCAAGGGATACTGCAAAAGCAGTTTTAAGAGGGAAGTTTGTAGCAATAATAGCATATATTAAGAAAATAGAAAGATCTCAAACAACCTAACTTTACATCTCAAGGAAATAGAAAAAGAAGAAGAAACTAAGCTCAAAGTTAGCAGAAAGTAGGAAATAACAAAGATCAGTGTGGATATAAGTGAAATAGAGACTAGAAAACAGTAGAAAAAAATCAACAAAACTAAGATCTAGTTTCTCAAAAAGATAAACAAAATTGACAAACCTTCACCTAGACTAACAAGGAAAAGGGGAAGACAACTGAAATCAGAAATAAAAGAGGAGACATTACAACTGATACTTCAGAAATACAGAGAATCATAACAGACTACTGTGAACAATTATATACCAACAAATTGGATAACCTAAGAGAAATGGGTAAGTTCCTAGAAACATACAACCTACAAAAACTGAATGTGGAAAAAAATAGAAAATATGACAAACAAATAATAAGTTAAGAGGTTGAATCAATAATTTAAAAACTTCCATCACAGAAAAGCCCAGGTCTAGATGGCTTCACAGGCAAATTTTACCAAATATTTAAAGAAGAATTAATGCCATTTTTTTTCTCAAATGCTTCCAATAAATTGAAGAGGAGGAAACACTTCCAAAATCATTTAACAAGTCCAGCATTACCTTGATATTAAAGACAGATAAGGATGCTATAAGAAAATAAAACTATAGACCAATATCCCTGATAAATATAGACTCAAAAATTCTCAACAAAATATTAGCAAACCAAATTCAACAACACATTAAAAGGATTAAACACTGTGACCAAGTGGGGTTTATCCCTGGGATTCAAGGATGGTTCTACATATGCATATCATAATGTGATACACCACATTAATAGATCAAATAAAAATCATATTATCATCACAATAGATGCAAAATAGCATTTGACAAAATACATGATAAAAACACTCAACAAACTGGGTATAGAAAGAATATAGCTAAACATAATAAAGCCCATATGCGAGAAATCCACACTGCCATTATACTCAACAATAAAGAATTGAAAGCTTTTCTTCTAAGATCAGGAATGAAACAAGGATGCCCACTGTCACAACTCTTACTCAACATATTATTGGAAGTTCTAGCTAGAGCAATTAGGCAAAACAAAGAAATAAAAGGCACTCAAATTGGAAAAAAAAAGGAAAGAAAACTGTCATTATTTGCAAATGATATGATGTTGTATGTAAAAAACTCTAAAGACTCAAATAAAAAATGGTTGGAACCAATCAGTGAATTCAGTAAAGCTGCAGAATATAAAATCAGCATATAAAAATCAGTTGTGTTTCTATACACTAACAACGAAATGTCTGAAAAAGAAATAGAGAACTATCCCATTCACAGTAGCATCAAAAACAATAAAATACTTAGGAATAAATTTAACCAGGGAAGTGAAAGATCTGTACAATGAAAACTATAAGACCTTGAAGAAAGAAATTGAAGAAGACACAAACAAGTGGAAAGATATCCCATGTTAATGAATCAGAAGAGTAGAAATTCTTAAAATGTCCATACTACCTAAAGCCATCTATAGATTCATTCAATGCAATCCTATCAAAATTCCATTGGCATTTTTCACAGAAATAGAAAAAAACAATCCTAAAATTTTATGGAACCACAAAAGACCCCAAGTAACCAAAGCAGTCATGAGAGAGAAGAACAAAACTGGAGGTATCACACTTCCTGATTTCAAGCTATACTATTAAACCATACTATTTAAAACAGTATGGTACTAGACCAATGCAACAGAATAGAGAGCCCAGAAATAAACCCATGCATATACTAAACCACTCACAAAAATTGACTAGAAATAGATTAAAGGCTTAAATATAAGACTTGATGTTGTAAAATTCCTAGAAGGAAACCTAGGAAAGAAGCTCCTTGACATTGGTCTTGGCAATGATTTTTTAGCTATGACACCAAAAGCACAAACAACAAAAGCAAAAATAAACTAGTGGGACTACATCATACTATAAAGCTTCTGCACAGCAAAAGAAACAATCGACAAAATGAAGAGGCAACTTATGGAATGGGAGAAAATATTTGTGAATCCTATGTCTAATAAGGGGTTGACATCCAAAATGTATAAAGAACTCATACAATTCAACAACAAAGAAACACAACCTGATTAAAAATTGCGCAGAGGAACTAAATAGACATTTTTCCAAAGAAGACATCCAAATTGCCAACAGGTACATGAAAAGATGCCTGGAATCACTAATCATCAGGGAAATGCAAATCTAAACCACAATGAGATATCACCTCACACCTATTAAAATGGCTATCATCGAAAAGACCAGAGATAACAAATGTTGGCAAGGATGGGAAGAAAAGCGAACCCTTGTATGCTGTTGGTGGGAATGCAGTTGGTTCAGCCACTGTGAAAAGCAGTATGTTGGTTCCTCAAAAATTTAAAATAGAACTACCATATTACCCAGCAATTCCACTCCTGGATACATATCCAAAGGAGATGAAAACAGGATATCAAAGAGATATATGCACACTAATGTTTATTGCAGCATTATTCACAGTAGCCAAGATAAGAAACAGCCTAAGTGCCCATCAGTGAATGAATGGATAAAGAAGTTATAAGTGTGCATAATGGAATATTATTCAGCTATGAGAAAGAAAGAAATCCTGCCATTTGCCACAACATGGAAGGACCTTGAGGACATTATGCTCAGGGAAATGTCAGACAGAGAAAGACAAATAGTGTATGATATCACTTAGCTGTGAAACCTGAAAAAGACTAACTCTGAAAAATAGAGAGTAGGATGGTGGTTACCAGGGACTGGGCAGGGAGTAGGGGGAAAGAATGGCGGAGATGTTGTTTAAGGGTACAACCTTGCAACTAGTAGATAAATAAGTCTCGGAGAGCTGATGCACAGCATAGTGATTTAGACAACACTGGATTACAAACTTCAAAGTTGCTGAGAAACTAGATCTTAATTGTTCCTAACACAAAAAAAGAAACTATAATTATGTGACATGATAGAGATGTTAGCCCTGGCTACGGTGGTGATCATATTGCAATATATACATATATCAGATCAATATGTTGTACAACTTAAACTTACACAATGTTACATGTCAATTATATCTCAATAAAAATTCATTAAAATTTAAAAAATACTTGAGGAGAAGAGATACATCTCCCATGCAGAAGAATTCTAACTAATTTATGTAAATATTCTACCCTCAAAGAGGTGGCGTGTAAGTGTGGGCTGCACAGAACGACTTCCTTGCAGAATACAGAGTGAAAAGCGGGGGGTGGCAGAGTAACTTCCCAGTGGAGAACCTGGCAAGCACTCTATCTCCCAAGTGGTCAAGGTTAACATCAACTGTGCAAATCGTGTTGATAGGATGTACCTTGATTTGATGTGATGAGAATGACACTATTTCCATGGTCTTCTTCCTCAAAATCCATAATCCCAGTCTAATCATGAGAAAAATCTTCAGACAAATCTACATTGAGTGATATTTTACAAAATGCCTAACTAGCACTCCTCAAAACTGTCAAGATCGTTACAAACAATGAAAGCATGAGAAACTGTCATGGTCAAGAGAAGTCTATCGAGACCTGATGACTAATTGTAATCTGGTATCCCAGAACAGACAAGACATTAGGTAAAAACCAAGGAAATCAGAATAAAGTATGGACGCTAACAGTGTATTGAAACTGGTTCCTTAATTGTGACAAATGTACTATACTAATGTGAGATGGTAATAACTAGTGGAAAGAGGAAACTAGTGGTGTGGTACATGAAAACTCTTATTTTCTCCTACTAAAACAACATTCCATTATTTCTCCATCGCTTTGAAATATGGCCTTTATAATTCTCTAAATCCCTTATGTATTTGTGTCTGTGTGGATCTACTCTGTTCCATTGATCTATTTATGTCTCAGTAACAAACTGTTTATTTGCTACAGTTTTATAATAATTGTAATATCTGGTAAAGTGAATACTTCCTAAATATTCATGTTTTTAAGAAATTCCTTGGCTAGTCTTCTTTCTTTTTCCATTTGAATTTGAATTTTAATCAACTTGACTAGTTTCATGAATATATAACCAATCAGTATTTTTAATGGATTCTGTTAAACTTGTGTATTAACTTAGAAAGAATTGAAGTCTTTTGAATATTGATTTCTTCTATTAAATAAGAGGAAACAAGTCTTGGTTTATAACCTCCAGTAGAATTTTAAAGTTTTAATCACATAGATTCTGCAAATTTGTTAGGTATTTTGCTAAGTACTTTACCATTTTTGACTGATATTATCCATGGTATCTCATCTTGTGTTTATTTCCTAAGTAATTTTTGTTTAAATTTAAGACAGCTATTTATGTTTTGCATCATAAAACTGTAGCCAACCACCTCCTGTATTTTCTCAAGATTTCTAATAATTTTTTCATTGGCTTTCTTGAGATTTTCAGGTTTACAGTAATCGAGTACTCTGAAAATGATAAGGCATTTTCCTTCTCTTTCCCAGTTGTCCTCCATAATCTAGACTGGTTGTTGCACAGCTGTTGATTCAGGATCTACCTTCCCCATCACCTTAGGTAGGTTGTTTTTTGATCTAATCTCTCCCCAAACTTCATTTACTCCCTAGCTTTAACTGTACACACAAACTCCAGTAATTCTCTGGTAAGGGGTATTGAGATACAAATTTTCAAGATTTTACATGTCTGAAAATATCTTTATTTTTCTTACTTGGATAGTTTGTGTGGAATAGAATTTCCTTTTGAATTTTGTAGGCATTTCTCCATCGTCTTTTCACGTTTAGTGTTGCTATTGAGAAGTCCAATGCAATTTTTTTTCTTATTTTTTCCTATGTGATGACGTTTTTACTCAGTCTCTCTGAAAAGTTCTAATATTTTAATTTTTCCCCTTTTCCTTGAAATTTCTGGATGGTCTGGCTTGGAGTAGAACTTTTTGTAAACTGAAGTAAATAACTCAGTGGGTCATTTCAAACCAGAATTCATGTTCTTCAACTCTTGCAATTTTTAAAAATATTATTTTGTTTGTAAATTTCTTCTCTATTTTGTTTGCTTTTTTATTTGAAACTCTTTTAAATTGTCTGTGTGACCTGCTTCATTGATCCTTGATTTCCATGTCCTTTCTCATTTATTTTCTTTTGTTTATTTGCTGTTTTTTGATATGGCCTCACAGTTATCATCCAACCCAGCTATTAAGTATTTTATTCTTGTGAGCATTTTTAAAACTTATTTTCTGTGTTTTTTTCATAGCATCCTTTTATTCTTTCAATAGTTGCCATAAATTATCTGATTGAACAAATGGTAATGTATTCTTTGATTCTTTTTTCTTCAGTTCCAAGCAGTGTCTCTATGTCTTTAGTTCTTTTCCTCTGTTATTTTGGTTTTTTTTTTCCTGTTAGAGGTTTCCTTAAATATGTGTATCTACTGGTATATATATTTAAGAGTAGGTCATTAAAAAGTTAATTGGAAGAAACCTACAAGTCCTGCTGAGGCCGAGAATGAGAATTGTACCTGGTTATCATTTTTCCAGGGCTAAAAGGAAAGGGACATGCAGTGGCAGGTTGGAAGGGGACTCTCATGACTTGTTACACAGATGTTCACTTAACACTTTTTTTTTTTTTTAAAGATTTTATTTTTTCCTTTTTCTCCCCAAAGCCCCCCAGTACATAGTTGTATATTCTTCGTTGTGGGTCCTTCTAGTTGTAGCATGTGGGATGCTGCCTCAGCGTGGTTTGATGAGCAGTGCCATGTCCGTGCCCAGGATTCGAACCAACGAAACACTGGGCCGCCTGCAGCGGAGCGCACAGACTTAACCACTCGGCCACGGGGCCAGCCCCCACTTAACACTTTTATTTCTATTAATGAGCCTACTTCCTCTGCTATGCCTATCGTCACTCAACCTTCTTATGCAGTTTCTCCTGAGGATAAATCTCTTGCCTCTTGCCAACAGAGGAGTAGTTATTTAGCTTAGCAAATGAAGGACATCTAGGAGTCTACTTCTTTCCTCTAAAGATTTAAAATAAATCCTCATTTCTTCAGCCCTGTACTTTATCCCATTTTTAGAGGTGCTAATGCCTCTAATTCCAGAGATTTTCTGCTGCTCTGTGGGGTGGGTTCAGAATGCACCTTGGTATGCTTAGCTAAAAAAGGGGATGTACAAGACAAGTGGAATGTCTATTTGTATAGAGCCTGAGAGAGAATCCTTTGAGAAAATAAGCCTAAAGTAATACAGAGCTAAGCACAAGGAACTTGACACAGGAATCCTGAACCCCTATGTTGGAGACCAGGGATTTTTATAACCAAAGAGCAGCTGCTACTTGAACCCACCAGCAGCTCATTACACTGAGCACATGTCTAAGGACTAGGAGGAAAGAAGATTTTAAAGTTTTAAAGATCTGTTTTACTGAATTCTCTAATCCAATGAAGCCAAAACAATAGTTGCTGCAGACTTTTTAGAGAAGTGCACCACAAATGGGAAAGAACATTCTCCCCACTTGGGGCTAGAGTCCAACTTGAAATTTTGGTGGCTTAGAGTCTCCAGGAAGCTGTTATGTTTTAGGAATGGGAATGGGTACAGTACAGAGACTAAGGGACGTCAAGGACGATGGGAGAGGATGCATAGCAGCTAGCAGTAGCCACGTCTACTGGGAAATTCCATGACTGGTGGAATAGTGATGAACACCAGTGGACATAGCTGATTCTGACAGAAGAGCCTAGGGAAACTGAGACACCCAAAAGTGCAGGCCACAGCAGAAGCAACACGTGGCAAAGGTGTATGGGTGCCATAGAAGGAGGTTTTACCGAAACAAATGTGGAACAGTAACCTATCAACTTCTAGAAGTATTTGTAAGAGACTTAGCCACTTAGGCAACACAAGAGACAGTCTGGGCTACATGACAGTTGAAGTATTTGGACTGCAGAGTAGACATAGTCTAATAGTCTATGTGCCGACAGCCTCATCCAAAATCCATGTGGTAACAAGCCTCAGAATTGTAAGGATGCGGTGCTTTTGCACATGAATGTTCTACCTTAAGCTGTTGCTGAGCTGCCTGCTGCAAAGAAAGGCTCTACTCATGTTCACCCCACTTGGTGAACAAGCATCCTCTGCCGCAATTTTTGCAGCCATTAAAGAAGAAAAGAGAACTCCTTCCTATAATCAGTTTGCAGGCATAGCCAAGTTCTGTAGGTCAGACTCAATATATAGCAAGACTGAATTGACTCTGCTTGATTGGGACGTCAAGGCTGCATGCAGCCCCTCTGCAGGTCCCCTGACCACTGCCTAATCTCTTTCAAGCCCAGCTTCAAAGTCTCATATCTGCCTGCTTCAGGGCACCAAAGCTATTGAATGGTAGCCCTGATGGATAAAGGGGGTTAGGGAGCACCAGGCTACAGTGTATATTTAAATTTTGTGCCCTGCAGATATAATGGAGTGTTTTAAATAGGAAGGAAATAACGATCAGAGGAGAAAGACAGAAATAAAATAGTCATTCACACAAACTTTGATAATGAAGTAGACATTCTGTGGGGAGGAGAAAGTAGAAAACAGCGGGGAGGAGCGCACACTAATTCAGCATGTGGTGAATGTGATCCTAACCTTTATGTTAAAACTGGAACGCTAACACTTACCTAAAGAGAGAAAGACTGAGCTATTCACTGTTTTGGTTACCAGGCTGTATTAGTGCATTTTTCTCTGCATATGGATGATATCACTTGCCACAATGACAATAGATGCTAGCAATTTACCCCATGAACAGTTCAGATAAAATCATGGAGGCCAGGGGTATTAAGAAGAGATACGAGTCATACCCCACCTTGCAGAACTCTTGGAAATAAGAGAGAAAATTAACTGCCAGAGATTATTTATTAAAATGTCAGGATAGATTTTAAGGAATATTATTATCATAGAAATATGAGGTGATTCACAAAATAAAATTTGTTTGCTCACAAAGTTTGGGGCCCCACAAGTTTGTGTCCTGAAATAATCTTAAATTACTTCCCAACATTTAAAAATCAGCATCATGTCATGGAAAATCAAGAATATCTCCAGAATAATTGGAATATCTGTCAACACTGCACTCATGTTCCAACATGGCAATGATATATTAGAGATGGAAAGGATCTAGAAATCACATAGATTCATTTACATAGTCTATAGACACTGGCAGAGGATGGGTAGGTTGAGATCCAAGCACTTCATGATGTTAAAATCTGGAACACAAGGCTGATTGTTCTGAGCACCTCTAGAGAGGTACAGAAATTGGGTTGAAATGTTGATATAGATGACTACCTATCTTAGTCCACCCAGATAATGGCTTCTCATGGAGAGTTCCACCAGCATTAGGGTTCCTTAATGTCAGGAAGTAGTCTCTGTTTTCCACACTGGCTGGCTCATACTGTCACTATAATTCAGTATGATTGCCACACATTTGAGATATTTCATTTTGTTTTTTAAATATCCGTGCTGTCATAGTTACTCTTGTTAATTGGTCACTCTTTTTATCCTTCCCATATTTTGAGATTTTTTTCTGAACATCAAGAATGATTCACTTAAGGAGTGTTTTGTGCACATGAAATTCTTTTAAGGTTTCATTTTGCATGCTGGTTGTTTAAGGATCACCTGGGGATTCTGTTCAAAACACAATTATAATTCTTTCCCAGGAGATGCTGAACTGCTAGGTCTAGAAAAGGCCAAATGAAGCTGCTTTAAGGGAATTCCCCTAGGTGATTCTGAAGTGTGCACCTTTTGTTTTACGAGTGGATAATCTGCAGTCCAGAGAGGTGAAGTAATTTAGCATTTCACCACTAGCTTGTGCACAGGCCAGGACTAGAACACAGGTCTCCCCATTTGCTGACTAGTTTTCTTTCTTCCACAATACTTTGAGCAAAGACAGCTGGTCTTTCTCCTACATAAAGTCGTGGGGGTGGTAAGAATACACGGATTCTTTCTGCCTTTAAGCCCTGCTCCTTAGATCTCCACCTAGTTGTGCTAGTTTCTTAAACTATAACATCTCATTTGGTCTCTTAAAACATAAATTCCAGGGCCTCCATGCTGGGCTCTTCTGTTTGACCATTCATCAGGCATTTTCTACTGAGAGCCAGTGACTTGGCTCACTTCTCTACCCTGTACCAGAGAGCTCCATTTGTGCTGATTACCCTGCGTTTCACATAAAAGTCATTAAGAATTCTGTTTCAGTGAATAAAAGAATGTAAATGAGGTAATTATGAGCTCCTCTTACCTTACTAACCCTGTGCATTGTGTAATCATTAATGCTTTCACATGATCTGTTCACTGGAAAAATCAGGGAGATGAAAGTGATATTGTTGGGAAAGAAAATACCAGTGAGGTTTATTCTGTGGTGGATTTTTTTCCTTTTGGGGGAGTTAGAGAGGGTCTTTTAATGTAAGCTGTGAAAAAGACAGCTTGAGAAATGGCTGTGTATTTCTGCTTTTAACCCCCACCTACCCTTTGCATAAATTAACTTCAAGTTGCAGAGGTTTTCTCATAACAACATTTCACACTTGGAAAGCAGCATTCATCTGAAAAACTCTTTAAGATACATCCATATGATTGTTTTCACTTACTGGGCAAATGCATCTTCCCACATAACATAAGTTGGCTGTTGAACGTGAGAGAGTAGGATAATGTTGTGTCCTTAAATGATACCACAGATAGGGGACAATGCAGTAGCCAAATCTTGCCTTGGCCAAGCTACCCTTCCTTTCTACCTGTGGTGAGAACATTGCTTTTGTCATCCCAGGGCTTCTGCCTTGTGAACCTGCTTCTAACTTCTATGTGATATTGATGTGTCTGTCAAGGTGTCACACCATGGTCGCCACAAGAGTGGGTACTGCATGACCAACTGATCTAATCATATGCGTTTCTCCCCTTGATCAACGTGAGTTGTGCAGGTGGAAGCCTGTGACCCCAGAAAGTTCACCCGAATGGAGATTTGGATAGATTCTATATATGGATTTGGAAGACAGATGGTCTCTCTTCCTTTTGGATTGCGAGACATAAAAATGTAGACTTGGGGCTGCCAGAAACCATCTTTCCTGACACAGGGAAAGAACCTAACTGAGAATGACTCCAAAATGCAGAGAGGAGCAGAGCCAAGACATGAGAAAGTCAGCACCCTGGTGACAGTCCTTGCATCCCTGGATTCAATTGTGCCCAGACCCTGAACAATCCTTAAAAATTCTGGTCAAGTAGGATAATAAATTTCAATTTTTGGAAAACCAGTTTTAATAAAACTTTAAAAAATTACAACCCAAAGGGTTCTCATTAATGTAGAAACTGATATTTCCATGTAAGGTATTGCAAGTGATAGAGCCTCTAATAGGAACTAGACTAGGTAGAGATGAGGAGAAGGTCAGTGAGGGGTAGTCCCCCATTCTCAGCTGGAAAATAATCTTTAGCATATAATAGTGAAGAAATCAGTTAAACCTCTCAATATTTTATTTAACTTGTATTAAGTGCTACTTGGGCTAGATCACTGAGATATTTGGTAAAAAACATTGAGATGCCAAAGTCTGTTATAGCCTCTGGTAAGGTGCGGAGAAAAAATAAGAAGATAATTATTGTTCTCAGTTGACCTGTTTGAAAAGGAACAGTATGTATCAGAATGGTGCTTTCTCTTTATTGCAAATGACACATTACTACTAAAGGCCAGATGATAATTAGTGAGCACCAGATTCTCTGTGGTACACTGCAGTTGATATGAGCAAAGGTGGGAAGATGGAAAACAAACCAGGAGAGAAGATGTAGAACCAGAAGATAAAGAAATGAGAGAGGTTAGATACACGTGGACCCTCCCTAAACCTCTTGTGTGCATGAACTCATAGTCTGGTAGAAAATATTACCCTGCAAAGCATTCTCCACTCTAAGCCAATCTGGTGGCAGAGGACAGATGATCTCTGCCTTAAACATTCAGGTGATTTCAGGATGGAAACCGTTAATGGAAAGTTTAGCCAGTGGTCAAAACCCAAAGGCCTGCTGCCAAAGATTGAAACTGTAAGGCTGAATACCTCACCACCAGAAATCTGGTGAAGTATTTACCCTTACAGTTTTCAAGCAGGTGTATTGCTAGATTTGTTCCCAAGTCTGGTAAACAAGAATGTGTGACTGTAATCTGGAAACCCATGAATGGCCACCTTGTCCCCCGGTATGGTTGTTAAGAACGATAAACCCTGGAGAGCCTCTTAAAGTGTAGAACTTGGATCAGCCAAATTGAGTAAGTGGCTGGCACTCTAGATTGTGCATATGACATCCTTTCCACCTCCCTGTCTTTTCCTAACAGAATCTTGATTTTGTTCAAGTGTTCCTGCTTTCCCCCACACTGTGTAATTGAGAGGATGCTGAGCAGTCTTTCAGCTTGAGCAGTCTGACCCAGGCATCGCAACTAACACTGACTGTGATTTATTTAGGTATGGGTGTGAGAACAATTCTTGGAAACTAAAGGTTTAAATTTTTTCAAGTGGAAGCTGTGTTGGAAAAATTCTGGAGAAAATTTTCTTTTTATTAAGGAAGAGGCATGAAAAGAGATGGCTACTCTGGACTCCCAGACAGATAAAATCTCAGCATATACCTGAATGTGACACCTGGAATTACAGGAACCACTTTCCACAAACTTGAGGATGAAACCGTCACACTGAGGAAGGCAAATCCAAGACAATGGCATCTGAATCCCTGAAATACTATGACTACCCATAGGTTTCTTGTTTTGTTAAAGAATAAATCCCCTTGTTGTTTAAACTGATTTCAATCAGGGCTTTCCTTTACCTGCTGCTGAAATCTTCCTGATAAACTATCAAGGAGTTCACTCCACTTCCAAGGAGTTATCACTGTGAATTGTTGGAGTGAGTAATGTTTTCATTTATCCATCCACAGATAGCTAGATGCTAATGAACTACATCTAGGGCTCACAAGTGCAATGCACCGCACTCAGAGATTCTGGATATGAAACTAAATGGAACAGAAGAATGTGTCTTTGATTTTTGTTAGGGAATGCAAAGGGAGCAGATGTTTTTGTGTGGTGGTGGTTGTTTATGCTATGAGAGATAGTTAGAGGAGGAAATATTTGGAATTAGGTTTTACGCAGATGATATTAAGTCTGCCAGACTCTGTTCCTAGGGGAAACTACTACTCCACTGCAGGACCATCTATCTCAGCCCTACTCTTCCCTTCTACTCCCAAACACAGCCATGCAGCATCTAAGCTAGACCCACATTGTACCTGGATGAAGTGTACAATACATTGTTCTATGAATAGAGTGATACGTAAGCTAGGGAGATATCCAAAGCAGTCCAATCATAGTCCTTATTTGAGAAGATCTGACATACAGACATTTGAAGGCAGAAGGTCTATTCATTTAGTTTCTTAGGTAATATGAGTATAGGCTTGTGGTTTTTAATAGCCATCTCTTCTACCATATGGAGAGAACCAGCCTGAGAATGAATCCAACATATAGAGAGAAGCAGAGCCAAGAGAGAGAAAGAGAAAGAAACATCATGACCTTGTTGAAGCTCCTGAATCCATCCTGTGCCTAACAGTCTCTAACTTCATAACTGTGTGAGACAGTAAAAGTTTGGCTTAAACTACTTCTTGTTGTTGGTTTTTTTAACTTAAAAAACAAAAACAAAGTCTTGACTAATATAACACCTGAGTAAAATACATGAGGAACAATGTCAAAATAATGATATAATGGTAAATGGAAGCCCAAATAATGTTTTATGGGTTGAGATTTCATACCCCAAACTCAACTCAAGTCAACAGCTTTAGTACCTGGACTGTACTAAACGGAGGATCGTGTTTCCTGTGATAGTCAGACAAAAACCAGCTTCGTTCGTCTCACCTTCCACTGTCAAATATAGGCATCTGATTTTCTCTGATTCACAGAAAGACAAATTCAATGCACACTCATCACACAAAATTAAACAAACTCAAAGAGAAGCACTTTTCCCTCAGTAAGCTATTGATAACCCCAAATTCATCCATTAGTAAACTTGAGCAAATAATACCTATAAATACTGCTCCCTAAAAGAGGAGTGAAAGAGGTAGGTCAGAGAAAGCTACTTTCTCTGGAATTTAATATAGATATGGAAAACAGAGGGCGGATCTGATCCCTACGCAAAAACTAACATTGTAGATCAAAGAGTAGGTCAGATACCTGCCCAGAAATCGCAAAAAATGATTACAAATATCAAGTCTTCGTTACAACAAGAACTTGGCTATCTCTGTTGCATGTAGTAGTTATAAATTGGAATCTAGACTCATCAAAGAGGAATCTTTCAAGGTCCCTGATTCCTTATCTGAGTAAGATAGGAGAATCTCTAAAATCCTGTCTTTAAAGTTATGTTACTGTTTTGAAATTTCATGTATGTGGGTAAATTTGGTTAGCAGGCATGGGAATTTTCCCAAGTGTTTTTTCTCTTAACTCTAGTCCAGCATGTATCCCACTGCTCCCAGCCCTGACCTCTGATATTCCAGTACTTTCTGCAGACCTTGTTGCCAGAGCATTTAGTGCTGAGGTAAAAAGCAAGATGTTATGCTGGAGTTCATGGCAGTGACTCATTTAGATGAGTAGCAACATTACCATTTACATAATGCTCCAAACTGGAAAATTCCGGTGCCCTTTTCAATGGCACTTTTCCATTTAATAACCTCTTTTAGCTTCCCACTGCTTACTGCATTCGATTTATCTTACAAAATCTGTTAACTATGCCCCAACATGTAATTTCAGTCTCATCTCCAGCCACCCACAAATGCTATATCCCTGCCAAACAGTTTCCTTGCCACATCAGTCTCTTTCACTCTCTCTTTTCTCACTACCTAAAATTCTCTTGGCCCTATTTCTCCACCAAGCAAATTTCCATCTATCATTCAGAAGACAACTTAAATAGCACCTCTTGAGTGAAGTCATTCTTCCCTTCCCGATTTAGAACTTTACTTGCATCTTATATGGTCCATACCACATGACACTACAATTTACTTATTTGCTTTATTTATTTACTTACGTATCTGTATCCCGCTAAGCTGTGAGTTCCTCAACATCTGCAGCACTTTTCATTTGTCTTTGCATCGCCCTGCATGATATCTGGCCCTTAAGAGAGACTTGATAGGATTTGCTGAATTAATGAATGAATTTAAGAATTTGTGGAATATATAGAGTTTTGGAAGGGAGTCAAGGGGCATGGCTAACCACACAGAAGCTGAAATGAAAATAAAACAAAGGGAGATGATCTAGGAAAAAAACAGAGAACAAGTTTAAATATCCTAGAAACTCCCATCATCAAATGAATCCCAAACCGTATTTATTGAAACTGGCGGTGTGCAAGGCATTTTTATTTGCCTTGAAGTGTTTGTTCTCCGATAACTTTTAAATTTTATTATGGCGACTTGGTTTAAATACAACTGGTAAATGGCAGTATAATGCAAAATAGTCAATAACTGTTCAAAATAGAAAGATCAGCGAGAGTGAGCACAGTCAGAATAAGTTTTTATAAAAGATGTAGGACTTGAGTTAACATGGAGGGACAAGTGGGTTTCACACAGAATCATTAAATAGATAATATTAAACTCGGAAAGACCTTAAATGGTCCTCTGAACGTAAGATCCATGACCACAGAAACTCTGTCTATATTGTTTGCTGTTTTATTCCCATTTCCCAGAACTATACCTGGACATGGCAGGTGTATAATAAATGCTTGCTGAGTGAAAGAATGAATGTAACTCGCCTAATGCCCTCATTTTATCTGTTAGTGTGCTGATGTTCTGACGTAAGGAGATTATGGGAGATTAGTGCATAATGGTTAGTTCAAGTGCTCTAGAGTTGGCATGCTTGGGTTCAAATTGCAATTTCACTATTTACCTAATGTTTCTGAGCCTCAGCTTTTTAATCTGTAAAATGAGTATAGTAATAGTATCTATTTCACGAAGTTGTGTAAGTGCTTCTGCAGCAGCTGGAGTATAGTAGATGCTTATTAAATGTCATCTATTACTATTAAGTCACAATGATAATCGATGGCAGGAACTGAACTAGAATCCAAGTCTAATTCCCAGTTCAGATTCATTTCAAATAGATAAGTAAAAGTATTTCTTCATGAGAAAAAATTTGTTTCAATTGGGTTGAGTAGTGGATGGATTAAAACAATTTCCCTTTGATAACCAGGGAATAGAACTATTCATTCAACAGAAATTCCACCATCTATAAATGCCTGCAGTGACTCTGGATCATTTCAGTTTCAATTCATCTCATCTCATTTCCGTTATCTCTTACTTGCCTCACCAAAGACACAGTGGCTCAGGCAGAGTGATGCTGAAAGAGCAACTCTCTTGCGAGAGGCCAGGATGGGACCTTGGCTGAAGTAAAGAATGAGATGAAGAAAATTTGAGTGAAGCCCAGTACCTTGACCTAAAAAGTGCAAAGGTCCTAGACAACGTTACTCAAAGGCTGAAGAAGTCATGATATTTTGTACCTGATGTTGAAATTACTGAAATATCTAACATGAACCATAAGGATGAGCTCTACATTTTTCACAAAAGCCAAAAGGAATGGGAAGATAGATGAAAATCAGGAGGGAAAACATAATAGCAAATGCCTTATAAATTTGAGGGAATAGATTTTATGGAAAAAATAGACATTGAACATAATATAAAATTATTACTACACATTTGAACTATGCTTACTTTGCATAATAAATAAGATCGTAAGCACTCTGTGATTTCTTGGTTTTTAAGGAAAATGTGCTTCAAAAGCTCATTCCAAGGTAATCGTGTCTAGCTGGACATCAGAAAGCTCCCAGAAGCCAAAATGTTGATGATGAGTCAGAAATGTGTGGTTGCAATTTCCTTTCAAATGAATGAGAAAAAATGCTCCTGGCAAAAACCATTTTGCGATTCTACTGGACCAGAACCTCTGGAATATAGTCTGAGGCACAAATCACCCGGAGCGATGTTGAAGGAGACAGCAAGGTGCTGGCAGACGAGAAAGGAGAGTGAGAGCCTTACTTGGCTATGTGTCTTGTATGCAACTCTGACTGAGACGCTAATTCTGGAGATAGCTGCTCTTTTCCACCTGGCAGGAATGTGACAAAATAGAATTGTTAGTTATTTTGCAATCCTGTGGGAAACATGTTTTGAATGGAGCTATGGAAAATTGCAAACTCTTAGTAATAGCATTATTGTAATAACCTGTGAGGGGAGCCTAGTCTTAATTTCAACCTTCTTAAGATTGAGAGAATTAGTAACAGCTCAGTTAACTTCAAATTGATGTCTTAGACACTTTAGAAATTATTTGTACAGCCAGCATAGAAGACTGACTTAGAGGCACTGTGAGTCTATTTGTAATTATCCAAACTGGAAATGGAGTTAAAAAAAAATTTTATTTTCTGCTTGCTAAGTTGACAAATTTTTATTTGAGAGTGAAAGATATTACCTTCGTGAGGTTGTGAGAGTTTATCTAATCGAGTTTGAATATGACTCTGATCATGAAACATGTATTTTTCCATTTGAAAGTCAGGACTTCAGAGAATTTCAGGAGACTGAGAGTACACATTGGTGATTTTTAACACAGACACAAATAGATTAGTACTGAGGTTAAACCTGTTCTCCATACAGTATTTAGATGACTTATGTGATGAAATTAGATCCCAAAGGGCATCTTAATTTGCTAATAATGGAAAAACACATGGAGGATCAACCCCATCCCATTGACA
Source organism: Equus przewalskii (assembly GCF_037783145.1). NCBI lineage: Eukaryota > Metazoa > Chordata > Mammalia > Perissodactyla > Equidae > Equus > Equus przewalskii. The sequence continues at coordinate 36,964,415 of NC_091836.1, forward strand.
TTGAAAGGATTTAGCAGGATTTGTGCAGATTAGAAATGGTAAGTATCAAGGAACAGATGTCATTCTCTCTCAGTTTCATCAAATGGCAAAATTAGTTTCTGATGTGGGAAGGCGCAAGAATGTCATTTCAATGGTGGATGGGTAGGAACAGGGAAGTAGATATAAGGGTTGAATTTGAGAAATAGAAACAAATACATTGTAGTATTAAATTTACTGTTTTGATTCTTCAAAATATACGTGTATATTATTAGGATTGTACTCTTGTATTTTTAATCTATTTTGCTAAAGAAAAATTAATATATTAATAACTTAACTCATATTTAGCACTCAACAAATATTTGCTGATTGAAGAGATTTATAGAACATTTTTAGAGTTTGATTTAGTGTTAAAAGACATTACAGAGGATATTCAGAATGACTTTTGTAAGGCAAGTGGTATGATGTCTTAGTTGGATAAGGTAACGTTAGCTGCTATAACCCAAATTTAAGATGGTTGAAACTCATAGAACTTTATTTGAGTCTAAAAGAGGTGCTTCTAATCAATGAGCAGCTTTCCTCATGTTGTTATTTATGGACCCAGCCTTCTTTGACTTTTTTGGTTTTGATGTCTCTTAAGGCCTTTGGTCTTCTGCTAAGTCTTTTCCATCCAAGTGGCCAATGGGAGAAGAGAAAGTGGAGCAGTCACACCTGCTTGGTCACCTCAAATTGCAACTGGCGTGCTTTACTTCTGCTCGTACATCAGCAAGAACTAGTTACATGGCCCAAAATTATGCAAAGGAGGTCAGGAAATATATTCCCTGGATAGGCAGCCACTTTTCAGCACTAAAAAAACAAACATGAATGTTTGATTGACAGCTATTTGTCTCTGCAATATTCATTCCTTCAGCCACCAAACATGCATGTGTACCCTTTTTCCCATACATAGAATATATGATCCACAAAGGTGAGCAACCCAAAATCAAACCCAGTTTCTGCTTCCTGTTCAAAGTCCAAGAGCTCTCTATCAGGTCCATATATGGCTTTTCTGATCTGATAACTTATCAACCAAAGTATATTATCCATCTTCTAAATATCTCTAATATAAAAAGGTGAAGCGGGACCAATATAAGGAAATAAAAAGTCCCTTTTTTAAAGGAAAAAATAGGTAGCACAGAGTAGTCACTGATCCATAGCAATGATGAATTTTTTTAGGACAGGTATTTTAGAAGTAGAGTGACATCTATTTTTTTAATATAATATAATTTGATGCCAGAGATTAAAATCTGGGTATTTTGACATTTGAAATGTGACTACAACAGGAAACCAGTAGGTTCCCAGACTACAGTGAGAAATACTCCATTAGACCAAATAACTTTTCAAATTTATATTAAAACATGACATGCACATGTGCTCTTGAACATGCATACGCACACACAGACATCTCGATAGCACTGAAAAATAATGATGTGGTGGATCTAACTGCACCATTGGTTATTGGCCCAATTTCTAAATCAGTCCCTTAGTTGACAATAATATAAAGAATCATCAAAAGGAGTGGACAATTTATAATGACACCAGAAGCCCAAACATGGTTTTCCACGCTAATCTTTCCTCTTTGCCATGCTGGGTTCTTTCACAAGGGTGAGTGGGAATCCTCTTGCTAGTTTAGTAACTGTCAGGCATTTTCATCCAAAGGGATTTATATCATGGCAATTTCTAGTTCTGTGGCACCGAATTGGCCAGGAAGCTCTGGAAACAAAAACATGTTTTTATATCATTTCCAACTTTCCTGTGAAATTGCTGCCAATATTTGGTTATCTGCCCTAACAGAAGGGAATAAAGATGAAGATTAATCCCAAAGTCATTTGTATTTGGCTTTTGAGTATAATGACAATTTTTTCCCTTTTTTATATGGTTTTACTGAGCCTAATATTAAAATAAATTTGTGTTCACGGGAAGATATGCTGGTTGGGTGTCAAGAGGAAAAGTAATTCAGTATTAAAATTTTGTGGTAGATAATCTACAATGCAAAAAAGCTACTATAAGATAATCAAGAATGGATAAGGCTAAACAGACTTTTATTTGGAGAATAACTTCTTGTGCTCCTCCTGTGGAAATTGGGTAAATGATTTGACTCAGTTGAGTCATCATCACAGGGAAAGTTGGAGCCACCTCACCATGTACATGTCACAAAGTGTGTCCTAAATTTCCCCATCTATTTTTGATTTTCCCAAAGGAATTGAGAAGTTTGATTTTTTTTCTTGAATGAAAAAGCAAAACAGCAGCTAGCCCTCCAAGGTACATGTAGGTGAGTGCTCAGAACTTCCTAGTTTGGATAAACTCTACTTCAATCATGTCAGAAAGTGTAGGCAAAGGAGTAAGGTCAGAAATACTTGGTGGACTGGCTCACAGAAGAGAGAGTTTTACCTATGAAAGCTTGTGCTACTGTGAATGAGTCTGGAACCCCTCTCCTTGGTCTAACAGGCAAATCTAGCAAGCAAGCTGGACAAGCTTAAAGTCAGTATAAAAATCCATGCTGTGCTGTGAGGCAGCCATGCAGGACTCCTAAGCCTGTGTCTAAATGACCTTGCAACTGCTTGTCTCATGACTGAAGATGCCAGCAGGATGAATTAGTAACAGAAAGATATAATGGGTACTTCATTCTCACATTTCCCAGCTGCATTTCTTAGAGATCGGGAAAAAGTCATGACCCTGGTCCTTGCCTCCCTCCACATATAGATAACACCAACGTTACAGCCCTTGTCTGATGTATAACCAAAAGTTCTTGTTATCCTTGGACTAGATGACTATTAGATGTGTAAGCCCTTTTCTGCACGTATGCTGCTTTGTTAAAAAAGTGGATAAACTGCACTCAGATCTGTAGAGGTCAGAGTCGTTCCTTGGCATACTCTGTTAGACTGTTCTCTGGCATTCGAATTCCTCACTTTGGTTATCAAATAAACTCCTTTAATTAACCTTTACCCAGACTCTTTATTTCAGTTGACCCTACTAATTTCCACACAATCATTACCCTTGAAAGGGAGAGTCTGCACTGGTTTTCAAAGTGTCTGGTATTCTGGGGTGAAGGTTATATCTCTTTCTAACAGGGGGTCCTCCATCAATGCAAGAAAAACAGGATAACTGACGAAATTGCTTGGGAGATATTTGGAGATTGAATGTCTTGTATATCCAGAATTCTTAATGACTATTTATTTTCCCAAGATGGGTACTCCATAATATGGCTTTTTACTATTATCATGGCAGACTTACTGAGTCCTTCCACCCATGCCAACCAACTTTTAGTTCCTAGTGTCTAATCCAAATTAGAAAGCAAAGATGAAGTAGGAGGAGGCTAGTTTCTCCTGTTTCCCTTTGGTATTTGTATCTCCATTCTTGAGGTTTTTCCTGCTGCATGGAAAGAGGGCTGCACACAGTATTGCATACCCCAAATAGGTGAGAAAGGAAGTAAAATGTGAGTAGTCATGTAAAGCTTTTGGCCAACTCAGTACTAAGTTAATGTCTCGTGGACTGCATATTTTATCTTCATAATGGGAGAAGATCTCTGACTGAACTTCCAGTATTGGAAACCCTATTCAGCAGTAAGAATTCCCTGCCTTTTTACTTAGCACATCACCACCCATATTTATTTCAGCATTAATTAAAGAACAACTAAGGCTGAAAATGCTGGAAAGTGAAAGCCAGGAAAAGCCAACCAAATGGGAAAGTTTGTAAATGCAAAAAATGAATTATTCACATGCTCTGCAGGTTGCATTTTTTTCTTAAAAAAAAAGAAATTTCTAAGGAATGAAAGTTGTTAAACATTGGAACAGATTACAGAGGTGGCTGCGGAATCTCTTCAGGAGGCCATCAGGCACAGATGAATTCTCACTGACCCCACAAATTTACAAGGTGATTTAGGGGGTGGAATAGAGAACATTTCGGGTCCCTTAGGCTACTCACTTGTTAAATTTGATAATACTTTGGCCATTTCACATGAACCTCATTCACTTTATAAGTATCCATGTATATAACGTATATACATGTGTGTGTGTAAACAGGGTGCTACTGTAGAGGTCCAATGTCAGGGCTTAAATTCCAATAAGCCGGAGTTACAGTGGGGTAGTCTGTGAAACGTGACCAGGAGCAGGAAGATATTGAAAAGGAGACTTCCAGAACCTTTAGCCTTGAAGTTGAAGACAGAGAACTACCCAATCCAAGGGATATGAGAGGAACTGGAATCAAGAGACGAAGACCAGATAGAATATGAGCACTTTCAGAGTAAAAGGCTGTTTTGGGTGATTTCCATTAATGGGCATTGGGCCAATGACATATGAGTGGAGTGGGTTAGATATTTTAGAGGCCCAAGGAGAGATGTAGAACTCATTTTAAGCACCACAGTGCAAAATTTTAACTGAATACAAGCCACTCCTTTACAAGTTAGGTTTGCAAAGTGCCTGTTCATTGTACTGCTGGGGAAATATAGGGGGGAAAGAAGACACATATGTCAAAAATCTAGGTGGAATAGTGAGTATTTTTAGCAGTGAATGGGAGACAAGATACAGGCGAAAATAAGTCCATCAGAAGAAAAGGAAAACATATACTCAAGAAAATATGTGAAAAGACAAATGGGAAATAGAAAACGTTGGGAGTCCCATAGCTGGAACTACATTGACATGGCCTCCAACAGTAATGAGCCTTGGGGAACAGCTCTAAAGAGCGTGAATTCCTCCTGCGAAGTAGAGAAGGTAAACTAAAGCTGAAAATGAGCTAACCAGTGAACGATTAAAAATAACTAATATTTAACAACACTTTGTAGCTTATAAATGCTCTAAAATATACTTTCTCTTTGAAAACTTAATTCTTGTGCCATGTAGGTGAACGGGTGTCTTTTACAGCTGCTTAAACATTTAAGTGTGCCCAAGGTCATATAGTCAACAAATGGTAGAATCAAGATTCAAGCCCAAGTTCTCAGACAGTAATTCTTATATTCTTTTCTAATGTGTGTGTAAACATATGTAGTATGAATACATTTAAAGATGAAATTCAGAAAGGTGAGGATTTCAACTGGAATATACCTGCAACGGTGCCAATAGATGCTGTTAAATACAAAGAAAGTTCAGTGTCAAGATTTTTTTAAAGTTATTCAGGTAAGTTACATAAAGTAAATAAAGAAAGAAACCCATGGCCAGGTGATAACCACTTTAGCTGATATTCAGCCTACACACACACTGAACCCCACTTCCAAATCTGAAACAGCCTCTCTCTGGAAAAGGCATGACCTTGAAACAAATTTCAACACCCCACAAGGAGAAGGGAAATGCTTATTTCTTGATGACTACACATGGACACAGAAACTCTCCACTTGGGCTGTGGACTGATCCCTTCTCCTAGCAGATAGGTCCACCAAAGGATAGCACAAAAGATCATCCCTCCAGTGTGATTCTGCTGATGTGAAGTGTCTTATGTGAGATCAAAAAAGAGTGCATGAAAGTTTGGTCTGTGTGAATGTCAAAAGCCCAGAGTTGAGAGAATATTACACCTTAAAGTTTGCATCAATCAATCTTTGGGCTTTTCTGACCTTAATATTTTTTATCATTTACAATTTACTAGGCTGATTGGCCATTGGTTTGAATCCCAAAGATTGGCTTTAACACATTATATATAGAGATGTTTATGTGTACAAATACATTCTAATATACCTGGTATAGCCTACTCTATTCTAGAAGTTCTTAATCATTTTAATAGACTATATCACATTTTATTTATTAACTCATATTTCATAATAAACACAATTAGAAATCTTGTTCTTCTCTGATACACCACTTAATGAGTCCAATTATCTAATTCTTGAGAACAAAATAGAGTTTCCATGATTAAACACAGGTTTCAGAGAAAATAAGTAGATTCTATCAAAAGTTGGTCCCTATCAGGCATAGAAATGCCTATGCTCATTATAAACAATTTCATGGACAGTATTATGTTCAAGAAAAGAGATTACCATTACTCTGTAGAAATGCTCAGACTAATTTTTAAAAACATTAGGTAAATGAATGCTCAGAAGTACAAAGAATTGTTAACACCTACATATTACCTGACAATCTCACCATTTATAAAGTAGCAAATATGGTTTCCATATAACCATTGAAGGTAACTAATTCGTTAGCTGGATTGATCATAAGAAACTATTTCCATCTGAATCCTGAGGAAACATTCTGTGTTACTGTGAAAAAATATAAAACAATTTCATTTGTTTTTCAACTGATATACCATGGCACATTTGTGGTACATGACCCTTTCATAGGTAAAGCACTAAATGTATTATTATTACTACTGTTGTTTTCTATTATATTTAATGTTAATTATTTTTGTATGTAAGTAAACACGTGGACATAGTTTTAAAAAAAGTCAAAAGGTGCTAATAGTTTATAACAATAACAGCAACGACAAAACCAGCAATCCTCTGTCCTTATCACCCTCACCTATTTCTTGTGTCTTATGGGAAACTAATTTCAACTCTTTAAGCTGTTTCTTGTTTTTACCTTAATATTTGTACCTATTATGTTTATGCTGCAATCTCTTTATTCACCAAATTTAGACATTGTCAATAAACTACCTACTGTGGTAGTTCTATTAAAATCTTCCTTTCACTTCCCTCATCCTGAAAACATAATACTATTTCAACTTTTGGTTAATTCCATATTCATTATATTGGTTTTTACGACCATACAAATGTTGTTTACTGTGGAGCCTTGTTGAACACTACTGGTATAATCCCTTTCTTATACAACCACCAACCTCCCCTTCCCCAAATAAGTTAACACTTGTTTTTTCCTCCTCTTAGTTTTCTTTGAATTTTTGGTCAAAGTTCTAGGAATTTTTACATTTAACGAATTTTTTTGATAATTTCTTCTAATAATTTTCTTTTTTTGGCCTGAGGGAAAGTGGGTGGAATTCCTATTACTCGGATGTAGAAACTTCTGAATTTGCGCTGTAGTTTTTTAAATTGTTATCCTTGATTGTAGATTTAAACAATTCTACTTCCCTGAGGATTTTCTCTACTTATCAAATGCTTTTAATTATATTTTTATTGAAATAAACTTTTTATTTTAGAATATTTTTAGACTTATGGAAAAAATACAAAGATCATAGAGAATTATCAAATGCCCCACATCTAATTTCCTCTATTGTTAACATCTCCCATTAGTATGGTACATTTGTCACAAGTAATGAATTAATATTGACATATCATTATTAAATAAACCCCACACTTTATTCATATTTCATTAGTTTTCTCCCTAATCTTATTTTTGTATTCCAGGATTTCATCCAAGATACCATATTAAATTTAATTATTATATCTCTTTAGGCTTTTCTGGGCTGTGACATTTTCTCAGATTTTCCTTATTTTTGGTGACCTTGAAACCACTCGTGATGGCCTTGAGGAGTGCAGATCAAGTATTTTATAAAACGTCCCTCCATTTGGGTTTGTCTGGTGTTTTATCTCACAGTTACCCTGGAGTTAGAAATTTGGGGGAGGAGGATCACAGAAGCGAAGTACCGTTTTCCACACATCAATCACATCGAGGGTATACGTAATATGATTTATCACAATGATGCTAACCTTGATCCCCTGGCTGAGGCACAGTTTGCCATGTTTCTCTACTGTAAAGTTGCTTTCTTCTCCTTTCCATTTTATGCTTTTTGAAAGCAGGTCCCTAAGAAAAATCTCCACTCAAAGGATGGGAATTATGTTTCCCCTCTTTGAGGGAGTAGGATCTAAATACATTGTTTGGAATTCGCCGTGAGAGATTTGTTTCTTCTTCCCCATTTAGCTAAATGTTCCATCACTTATTTATATCAGTGTTGTCACATGGATGCTTATTTTATACTTGCGTTATGATCCAACAGTATATTTGGGAGTTCTTTCTGTTGACTTTGTGCCCCTTTGACATAGCCCATCATTGTGCTTTTTGGGTTGGTTGGTTGGTTTGTTTTAGCTCTTCCTTGCTTCCTGGCACTACAAGATGGTCCAGGCTCGTCTGTATATTGGTTCCCCTGCCCTAGAATCTGCCAGTTCTCCAAGAAGCCTTTATCCCTTTTATTGGAGAATAGTATTAAAAAAAACACACTGGAGCACTGGGTGTGTTCACTGTTACTAGGGTGTCATGGCTTCTAGGTCCTCTCAGCAGACGGAGCTAGGAAATACGTGTATATATACTGACCACGTAGACACATATATCTACAATTATTTCTATATCCATCCATCAGTGTCCATTTTAAGCTAAAATGAGCTCACACTGATGTCTCGGACTCTAATCCTGCACTGCATGTTTGGTTATAGACTCCCCTCATCCTTGCTTAACTGTAAATTCCTGCTTTAACATTAAGAAACAAGGAGCCCCCATCTGCCATTCATTTACTTATTTGTTCAATTCTGATGTACATTTATAGCAGTTTAAGAACCGTTAACTCGCACCTCCATGAGAAATAACTTTATCAGCAGAATACAACGCTTATGTATAGTTCCTTAGTCTTTAGTCTTGTAGTTGTTGGTCATTTTCCAAGTTACTTAGGTTACTTTTTACCCACTTCCATCAGCAGGATTGTGTCATGCATTTGTAATACAATTAGATTCTTTTGTCACCGTGTTTATTACATCCTGGGATCCTCCACCCTCTTAGCTGAATTTTATTTTAATTTGAATTCATATAGATTCATTCACTGAAATTTACATTTTTTAAAAATTTTATTATGAAGAACACTTACTATGAGATCCACCTTCTTAAATTTTTAAGCGTGCAATACATTATTGTTGACTATAGGTGCAACGTTGTACAGCAGATCTCTAGAGCTTATTCATCTTGCTTCACTGCAATACACTCATTGATTAGTAACTCTCCATTTTCCTCTTCCCCGAGCCCTTGGCAACCCCTATACCACTTTGTGAGTCTATGAATTTGACTATTTAGATTCGTCACATAAGTGGAATCCTGCAGTATTTGTCTTTCGTGACTGGCTTATTTCATTTAGCACAATGTCTTCAAGGTTTATCTATATTGTTATATATTCCAGAATCAAACAGTTTGATTTCTTTTATATTTGGCTTCTTTCATTCAAAATTATGTTTATGAGATTCATCTATATCATTGTCTCTATAGTAATAGTCTATTTATTAGTACTTTGGTATAGGATTCCATTTTACTTATATGTCACAAACATCTATTCTATTTGTAGATACTTGCATTGTTTTCACTTGGAAACTACCATGAAGAATGCCTCTATGCACATTATTCTACATGTCTTTTGGTCAACATATGTATGCATTTGTGTTTGGAATAAACTTACAAGTGGAATTGCTGGGTAATAGGATAAATTTATGTTCAGATTTAGTAAATAATGCCAAGCAGTTCCAAAGTGATTGAACCAATTTACACTTCCATGAGTAGTCAGAATATGAACACATCCCACCCATTGATATTGTCTGCTGTTTTAAATATTAGCCATTCTGGTTTGTGGGTTTGTGTTTATGTGTGTATGTTTACCTAATTGTGGCTTTAATTTGTGTTTATCTGGTAACAGAAGAGATTAAACACCTTTTCTAATGCTTACTGGACACATGGTTATCTCTTTTGTGAAAAGATGTTCAATGTATTGGATTTTTCTGAAGTTTCTTATTGAGTCTTAAGAATTCTATATGTATTTTGCAAAAAATCTCTTGATGGGTATATACATTGCAAATGGCTTCCATTTATGGCTTATTTTCAGGCTCTTTTTTCTTGGTGATTTTTGATGAATAAAAGTTTTTAATTTTAATAGAGTCTGTTATATCTATTGTTTCGTAAATAGTTAATGCCTATTTGAGGTTCTGCTTAAGAAATCGACTTACTAATAAAGTTTCCAGAAACTTTACAGTATTATCTTTCCTATTTCGATCTATCTGAAATTTACTTTTGTATGATATCAGAGAGGAGCAAGTTTATATTTCTTTTTATATGGAAATCCAATTAATCCAGTATTCTTTATTAATTAGATCACATTTTCTCACATCATCATATGACACTTTGCCATACATCTGGTTAACATGTATGTAAGGGTCTGTTCTCCATCACCTTTGCTCTTCCATTGGATGAGTTGTTTAGGCTTGTGCCGATACTGTAGCTTTATTAAAAAATAATATCTCGATATCTCTCAGTACAAATATTTCAACTTTGTCTTTTCTATCTAAGAATTTCCATATAAATTCCATATATTGCCCATATAAATTTTAAAAAGAGCTCATCACTTTCCTTTAAAAAAACTGCTTGGATTTATTTGAAATGCCTTTGAATATATAGATTGGTTGGGGAAGAACTGGCACCTGTATAATATTGTTTGTTCTAATCTATAAGCACTTTATTCCTGCATTCACTTGTCATCTTTAATTTCTCTCTATAATGTTTTTAGCTTTATGTATAGAGATCTTCAATACCTTCATTGCATTTATTACTGTTTGATGTTTCTTTCATGCTCTTGTAAACAGTACAGCTTTTATTTTATGTCAAAATTGATTTTTGCTTATATGGAAGAAAATACAATTGGTATTTTTGTTTTGACCTTGCATTTTGATACCTTGTTTAATTCGCATTGAAATTCCATAGGCTATCTGCAGATTATTTTTGAATGTCTGATGCATAATGTTATCTGCCTATAATGACAATTTTTGTTTTTCTTTCCCAATGCTTAAACTTTCTATTTATTTATTTGTGTGTGTGTGTGTGTGCCTTATACTGACTAGAACCATAATTACCATGGTGAATAGGATTGGGGATAGCAATCTTTATCCAGTCTCAACAGGAAAGAATTCTAAAAATAATTTTTACGTCTAGTATTTGTTGTAAATTTTTTTAAAAAAATAATCTTTATCATGTTAAGAAATAGCTCTCTTATTTTCCTAAAAATGCTGAGTGGTTGCATTTTTTTGTAATCATGAATTGAGGTTGGATTCTATCAAATACTTTCTTTGTATTTATTAAGAAGATCATGTGTTTTTCTTTTATATGCTATTAATGTGGTGAATTATACTGATTGAATTTTTAATGTTGAAATAATTTTGCATCTCTGGAATAAACTTCACTTGGATAGATATGATATCTTAGTTTTGAATTTGATTTGTAAACATTCTGTTTAGAATTTTTTTCAACTATACTCATAGAATAAATTGCGTCTATTTTTTTCTTAAATATTTCTGTCAATGTTGGTGTTCTTTAAAGTCGTCTGATATCTTTTGAAATGACTTTTAAAAATTGTGTTGGGAAATGTTCTCTATCAGTTCTCTGCAAGACTTTATGAAAGATGGGTGTTATTTCCTCTGCTAAATTTTGAAAGAATTTGCTAGTGAAACCATCTGGGCCTGAAATTTTCCTTATGGGAAAGAATTTAATTAGAGATCAATTTCTATAGTACTTATAGGAACATTCAATTTTTCTATTTCTTGTGTCAGTTGCTCTTTATTAGGAATTTACTCATTTATTTTAAATTTTCAAATTTATTGACACAAATAGATTCAGATTATCTTCTTATTTACTTTGAATGTCTATAGATCAATAGTGATATTGACACTAATAATATGTGTTTTACCTCTTTTTCTTGGTCAATCTCACTGAGTTTTATTATTTTTATTGGTCTTTTCAAGGAATTAACTTTTAACTTTTTTGATGTTTTTTATCCTATATTTGTTTTTTATTAAATTGAATTTTGCTCTTATTTTTATTATTTTTTTCTTCTAGTTTAGTTGGTTTCAATTTGCTCTTTTATTTCCACTTTCTTTATATAATGCCTACATTATTGATTTTCAGTTTTTTCTCTTTTCTAATATATACCTTTAAGGCTGTAAACTTCTCTCTAAGCACAGCTTTAGCTGCATTTCAGAGGTTTTGCTACATGTAATTTTCATTATCATTCAGTTCAAAGTAGCTTCTAATTTATATTATGACTTGGAAATGTATTTTTTAATTTCCAAGCATTTGGAGATTTTCTGGTGAACATTTTGCTCATGATTCGTAGCTTACTTCCACTGTGATAAAAGAATATGCTATATGATATCAATGCTTTGAAATTTTCACACATGATTTATGGCTCAATATATGGTCTGTTTTGGAACACATCCTGTGCACACTTTAAAAATATGGAGTCTGCAGTTGTTGGGTGTGGTGTTCTATCTTTGTCAGTTAGAGTAATTTTGTGAATATGTATGCAAATCTCATTTAGGCTTACTGATTTTTATATGAGCTTTTAATTAGGAAGTAAGAGAAATGTGTTAAAATCTTCAGCTATGATTTTTGATTTGTTCATCTCTTCTTTCTGTGCATTCACTTTTGCTTTATACATTTTTAGGCTATGTTCTTGGATATATGCAAGTTAAAAATGCTATTTTCCCATGTAGAGTGAACTCTATATCACCATGAAATGTCTTTCTTTATGTTTAGTAATACTTCTTTCCCTACAATCTAATTATCTGCTATTAGATTAGTTACATGTGTGGGGTTTTGAGGGGAGGAGGTTAGTGTTTGCATGGAACATTGTCCATTCTTTTATTTACAATCTTCTCATCCTTTATATATTAAAGTCTACCTAATATTTATTCTTCACTTTTCATAATCTAAATATTTTATAACACTTTATTTCCCTATTGACTTTTATGCTATGTTTTCATGTGTTTTAATTCTTACCTATGCTAAACCTCACAGGACATTTTTTACTATAGTTTTAAATAGTTAATAGTCACTTAGCATTAATCAAATATTCACCATTTTCTCTTCTTCATTAATGATATCCAACTGAGATCATTTTTCTTCTGCACAAAATCCTCTTTTAAGAATTTGTTTCTCTGTAGATATGCTGGTGGTAAACTCTCGGAGTTTTTAATTTTCTAAGAAGTCTTATTTTGCCTTTATTTCTGAAATTTATTTTCACTGTGTATAGAATTCCACATTGATAATTATACTTTTTAGCATTTATAATATCATTACATTGTCCTCTGATTCCCATTTTTTATTGAAAAAGGAGCTGCCAGTCTTATAGTTTCTCCTTTGAAGGTAATATATTCTTTTCCTCTGGTTGGTTTTAAGATTTTCTCTTTTTCCTTGGTTTTCAGAAGTTATACTATGATATTCCTACATGTGATAGTCTTTATACTTTTACATTTGGGGCTTTAATAGATCTTCTTGAATCTGTTGCTTGATATTTTAAAAATCAGATTTGAAAATGTTCTAATCAGAGTCTCTTAAAATATTGCTTTCTCCCTTTTTTAGTCTCTCTTTTCATTTTGATACACAAATTACATGTGTTAGAATTTTTCATTATCTCTCACTTGGCTCTTATGCTTTTTTCTGTATTGATTACATTTTTGTCTCTTTTTCTGTCTTCTTATCCTTTTTGAAAAATGAAAAAACTTCTTCTCTTATCTTTCTGAGAATTATTACAAACAATTCCCAACTTAGAATGGTTCAACTTACAATTTTTTTTACTTTATTATGGTGCAAAAGTGATACACATTCAGTAGAAACCCTACTTTGAATTTTGATCTCTTCCCGTGCTAGCAATATGTGGTTCGATACTCTTGTGATGTTGAGCAGTGGCAGCAAGTCGCAGCTCCCAGTCAGCCCTGCCATCAGGAGGGTAAACAACCAATGATACATTTACAACCATTCTATACCCAGACAACCATTCTTTTTCACTTTGTCTAGTATTCAATAAATTAGATGAGATAGTCAACACTGTATTATAAAATACACTTTATATTAGATGATTTAGCCCAATTGTAGACTAATGTCAATGTTCTGAGCATGTTGATGTTCAGTAGGTTAGATGTATTGAATGTATTTTTGACTTACAATACTTTCAACTTAGGATGAGTTTATCAGGATGAAACCCCATCGTACGTACGTTGAGGAAGATCTGTATAGGAGGTTTTTTTTTTTTATATGTATATAATTTCCTTCTACTCCATGTCTTATCTCTCTTACCTTCAAATTTATTTTTCCTTTTTATTTTGCTCTTCTTTTTTTCTTGTTAGAAGCTTTTGTCAACTGGTGACTTTTAGTGGATTAACGAATGGATGAATAGATAGATAGATGATAGAAAGACATTTTAGAGTGAAATACTAAAATGTAGATTGGAGACAGAATGGATGTTAGAACGTATGTCTTATAGGGGAATGTCTTGTGGACTTGTGAGCATCATTGCAGAGTGGCAACTGGGTGTCCAACTTTTTCTTTTTTAATGAAATGCTCCCACATATCAATATCTATAGCTCATTTCTTAGAAATTTTCAGTTTATCAGAAAATATCCTCTTGCTTCTTTTTGTGTAGGAAGGAGGTATGTACATATCTTGTGGTTAGTATTCTGGAGCTGCTTGAGGAAGGGTAATGTTGTTATCTCCATTTAGAATACAATTTTAATTTAATGACTCTGTTCTTTCAAGAACCTCACACCTGTCTCCTGTGTTTGCTGTCCTTAGACCTGAAGCCATTTTGGCTTAATTGCTCTGGAGTGAATACTTCCCAACTCCTATGAGATTGATAAAAGAGTAGTTGTCTCTTTTTGCTGTGTAGATCTGGTACCTGGGAGCTTTGAAGCACCTTCTATAGATCTTTAAGTAAGCCTTCTTTCCATCTCTACTATTTATCTCACCCTCATTTTCCTTGGTAAATTTTGCCTCTAATTTTTGATCCCATACAGGGTGCCACAGGGAAATCGACTTGCTATTGTTAGTCCGTGTCTTTGTAGGCACTTAGTTTCAATCTTTCTCCACTTTGCTAAGTCATTTATCATTCTTCCATCTACAGAATACAATAATAGGAAGTGTAAGAAATTCCCATTATTTAGAACCAAGGTCCTTGGAGATATTGCTTTCCTCTAATCTAATTAGAGCAAGAGTGCCACAGCCATGCCAGCCCCATAGATGCCCATGGGGTTTTCTTCTGTAGTTCATTCCTGACTATCCCCCAGCTTTCCCTGTGCTGCCTTCTGACTAGTCCTGGGTATTGTATTTTTGGTTCTTGAACAGACTCCAGATAGGGGATGGAGGTGGACCTGAGGTTGGTTTTTCATATCAGGCAGTTTGAGAATCCTTGAAGGTCAGAGACTCTATAACATAAACCTGCAAATATAAAAAAAATTAACTTTATTATTAATCATACCCAGTAAGACTTGTACTTGGTATCTACTAATTTCTGACACTGAATATAATAAAAGGTAAGATAATCATATTAAAAAATTTTTATAGATTCAAACTGTATTTCCTTCACTTAGCTAAATTAGTGAGTTTCTTCATTAATCATACATGTTTATTGGGCACTTTCTGTGTGGTGGGCACTGGACATATAAGGAAGAAAAAAAGAGGCGTGGTTCTTGCCATTATATTGAGGGACATTGGTGGATTAAAAAATATTACATATGGATTGTAAGTGTGTTCTGAAACAATATTTTTCTCCTAAATTTTCAAACGAAATGAGGACTCACCAAAAACTTTCCTAAGAGATTATAGGATTGTTCTGTTTCTGTGTTCATCACTCATCTAGCTTTACTTTCATGTGGTGATTTGCAAACACACAGAACTCGGGTGATACACACTTGCGTTGTCAAAACTTTTAGTTTTCACTCTCAATTTGCTTTGTTTGTGTTTCATATATTTCTGAGGTTGGAGTGAGAAAGCATTTTAAATAAAAGTATTTCTGCAATAAATGATTAATTGCTTTTTAAAAAATAAACAAAGAAGAGTGAATAGTAAATGGTAAGTAGTTTCGCCTTAGTATGCCAATGGTCCTGAAATAAAAGCCTTAAATTAAATTTGATGGTCAACAATTACATCAGCAACTAATATTCAGAAATTGGCTAAGAGATAAGTTAACCTAGAAAGCATGGCAAATATTCAGTTGTAAATTATATTTCAATATCCCAAATACTTAAACTAAGAAGAAAATTACCTTTGATAATGCAGATTTATCATTTGTGATTGACAGTCAATCCTGTTCCCATTCTGGGCACAGTGGTGATGGGGTGTGGTAGTGAGAGTAGGGAGCCTGAGATAAGCTTTCTTGTGATATTATTCATGTTGAATAATAAATAGTCACTACTTCATGAAAAAAATACAAATAATATCAATTTTATGTACGTATATACATACACACATATATCACTCTTAGTAGTGTTTCTAGAAGTGTGGTCCACAAATGACCTGTATCAAAATAGCTGGGATGCTTGATAAATACTGATTCCTAGGCTTCACCCCCAACTGACCCAGTCAGAATCTCTGAGCCTGAGGCCAAGAAATCTGCCTTTAGACAACTATCCTGAGTAGTTCTTATGGGCAATATCATTTGAAAACCACCTGTGGGATAGGATAGAGGAGGACGGGTGAGCTCATCAATAGAATTGCTCTATTTGCTGAAGTAAAAAAATCCTGAGAAAGTGAATACGGAACATGCAAATCCCTATAGTGCATCTGGTAGACAAATTGTAATCTCTTTCCTATTCACACCTCGTTTTCTTTCTCAACAATGCTTTCTGCGGTAATCAGGAACCATTCACAGAGCTATTCCTTCTATTATTTATTTATTTGTGCCTATCAGCTAGATGGATAGAGGAGCTGGCTTGGGAGCACACCCATGACCTACTTTGCCATGCTAGTCTCTCTTGCCTTCACTTTCCCCCATGGGAGATCTGCAGTGGACCATTGATTTTGAGTTGGTTTAGACTAGAGATGGCAAAATTAGCCTTACTTTAGCCTGTAAAATTGTATTCACTACCAATGAGAAAGGGCATTGTGAAATACAAATATGTTTATCTTCACATTCTCCTATTACACTAAAGATTTCAGGTTACCAAGAAATAGGAGAAAATATACTCTTCCTGCTCTACTCTCCACAACACGGACAACCAACATCCTTGAACTTGAGTTAATTTTCCTTAGAGAACTTTACTTTTCCTCCTCTTATTTTTAGCTTCTGCCTTGTGGCCTTTATTATTGAACTTGTGAATTATAGTCTTCTGAAGCAACGGGAGCTTTAGGTCTGCACTGAGAGTTTCCTTATGGCTTTTACAGACATCTAGTCTCACTAAACCCTGCTCCTCACATTTCTAGAGCAAGCGATGTCTGTCCTCTTCTCAGCACTTTCCTGCCTCCCTGGATATATGCATCACCTGAGCTCATCACATCCTAGCCTCAGGGTGTATTTCCTAATGAAACTGTAAAATGGACAGGCCATTCTATTGTGGTTAAGAAACCAAAATGAGTTTTTACATTTGTGTGAAGAACACCAAAGCTCTTCTGTAGTGCTGACAGAAGGAGGGGTGGAGATGGATGGCAGGGGATGCTGTTTCATAAGTGGATAGAGGCAGAGGTGAGATAAGTTGGGTTTAACTCAATTTTAGGCACAGTTTAGAAAAAGCAGCAGGGCTGGATAGAGGACTAACTGCCTACTGAGACTGTAGGCATCTAAAAATAAGTCCTCTTTGCCCTTGTAATTGAACCTGCAGTAGAGGCAGTGAAGTAGAATCACTAAGAATTTGGACTCTAGCATCAGATTACCGAGGTTTAAGATTCTGACTTGACCATTTACAAGTTGTGGCCCTTTGGTCTGTGGTTTTATATCTTTGTTTCTCAGTTTCCTCCTCCATGATATAAGAGGGGTTGATTTCACTGATTTACAAGGGTGTTGGGGGATTAACTGAGATAGTGAGTTTCAGCATCTGGCACCTAATAAATGCTCAATCAGCAATACCAATCATACTTATTAATGAGCGAGAATTACACACACAACTTGATGCCAATAACAAAGCCTTATACCTCATTTGTTTTGCTTGATTTAGAATTTGGATAATAGTTTCTTTTAAATATATTTAGGTTGGGCTATACGAAATTGCTGATATTAAGTGATTCTGACCAGAAAAATTGTGACGTCATTTGGTTCAACAAATAGTTAAAGCTGCATATATATCAGTCTTGGTATATAGTTCTTTTAAGAGCTCTGTTAGGTAAATATTATAATTTTTAATTTAGAAAGTAAAGCTCAGTGAAGTGACTTCCCCAGTGACACAAGATAGCAAGGGGGAGAGAATCTTGCTTCTAACTTCAGTCTTTGGATTCAAATCCTACTTTCTTTTTACCACATAAAGAACTTCTTAAATAGTATGAAGAAACTATTGAATTGAAAGATATATATTACTGAAATTTAATTTTGCTGAGATAAATATTTTCCCCTTGCCCAGAGTATATTTTGTCATGTATTAAGAGTTATACAGAGAAACAGAAACAATAAGATGTATATATATATATATATACAGAGAGAGAGACAAAGACTTATAAGGAATAGGCCCATGTGATTACAGAGGCTGACTCATATGAGCCTGTAGGCTAAAGACCCAGGAGGGCCAATGGTGTAGCTCCAGTTTGAAGGCATAGCCTGGAGACCCAGGAAAGCTGAAGGTACAGATGGAGTCTAAAGGCAGTCTGCTGGATAATTCCCTCTTGCTCAGTGAGTCAGTCTTTTTGTTTTATCCAGGCCTTCAACTGATTGGACGAAGTCCACTCACATTATGGAGGGCTATCTGCTTTACTCAAAATCCATCAATTTAAATGTTAAACTCATCCAAAAACATCCTCCAAGTTGACATATAAAATTAACCATCAGAAGTCCACCCCTTGTCAACTTAGCACCTGTATACATCTCCTTGAATCATATGTAATCTCCATGTAAAGAAAATAACAAGGTCATACTTCTGCTTAACAGGACAAACTATCCTGCATACAACTGAAAAAATACAAGCTCTTTCCCCAGAAGAATCTTTGTTTACTCTTTTCCTTGATATTTCATAACTTAAATACTATGATGTAAAGTTAACAATACTTAACTACCTTACGTCAAAACATCTTATATTACACGATAAAGGGATAAGAGAGGGAAGAAAAAGATATTTGATACATATGCACAAATATTCATAATGAAATAAGTAGGACATATTCATGACAATTGCAGTCATCATTGCCATAACTGGTCACATGGTCACAACTGATATTTATAGCTATCCTCTTCCACTATCTATTCCACATTCCCTTTGCCTTCAGCAAGCACCTCAGCTGGTCATGCTTCTTTACTTAGTGGGATGAGCCAAACCTTCATTTCTGAAGAGTCTGGGCAATTAGTAGTCCTGCCTGAATTAGGCAGTTGTAGTTTTCCAGACTTCAATTACAGGACATAGTAATACTAAGAGATAGCCAAGGGTATCTTATTCTCTATTCTGGACATACTCTTCCTTACCTTCATTGTAGGGTAGCAATTCAATTTCCCCTTGGTAGTCAGGATCAATCACCCTAGCCAGCACAGTAACTCCCTCCTACCCCTACTGATTCAGAGGCATGTGGAGTCCAAAGTGGCCAGGCCACAATCTTAATTTCCAGTTCAATGGAATCATTGTTGTGTCTCCTGGTGGAAGCATTCCACCCTTTGGAACTAAGACCTCTAGGCCAACAGAGCATAAGGTTCCCAGGATAGGAAATGAAAATTTTGCTGGTAGGTCACTAGGAGTAATGGTGAATGTTGCTGCTCTCATTTTTACCCCTAGATTTGTGGACCCACAAATCTTGGCTAGAAGAGAAAGAGCATCACATATTGGGTGCTGATTCAGAGCATACAGAGACACCTGGAGAACCTTGCCCAAGCCCTGAAACCCATATTGGCACCAGCTGGCACTGTAACTGAGTTGTCAAAAGTGCATTCCATTGTTCTGTTAATTCCATCTGCTTCCAGATTGTGAGGAACATGTTAAGACCAGTGAATGTCCACAAGCATGGGCCCATTGCCACACTTCTTTTGCTCTGAAGTGATTTTATTGATCAGAAGCAATGCTGTGCGGATTACTAAATTGTAGATAACATATTCTGTAACTCCATGAATGGTTGTCTTGGCAGAAACATTGCATGCAGGGAAGGCAAATCCATATCCAGAGTAAGTGTCTATCCCAACAAGAACGAAACATTGTTCCTTCCATGATAGAAGCAATCCACTGTAATTAACCTGCCACCAAGTCACTGACTGATCACCCAGGAGAGTGGTGCCACCTCAGGAACATAGTTTTGGTCTCTGCTGCTGGTATATCAGGCACTTTGCAGTGGCTGTACCTGGGTTGGCCTTGGTGAGTGGAAGGCCACGTTGCTAAGCCTATGTGTAACTTCCATCCCTGCTACCATGGCCACTTTGTTTGTGAGTTATGTCTGTCTTTGGACAAGGGCAGAGATGGCTGAGTAAAGAGGCTGACTGCTCTCCATACAAAGGTCATCCTATCCACTTAACATTAAAATCCTTCTCTGCTGAGGTCACACTTAGGTGGGCATTGACAGAGGATGCAAATATCTTTACATTTTTCAACCGTTCAGAGAGATCTATCCACCTACCTCTTCCCAAGACTTTTTTGTCACCAATTTTCTAATCACGATCCTTTCAAGTCCCTACCTATCTTGCCAAACCATTGACTATAGCCCATGAATCAGTATGTAATTCCACATCTGGTCATTTCTCCTTCCAAGCAAAATGAACAACCAGGTGCACCACTTGAGATTCTACTCACCTAGGATTTCCTTTCACCACTATCCTTCAGGGATGTCCCAGAAAGGAACTATAGTCCTGTAGCTGTCCACTCTCAGGTGGTGCCTGTATATAGTACAGAACTATCTGTAAACCATGCCTGAGTTTTCTCTTCCTCTGTCAATTGATCATAGGGATCACCTCATGAGGCCATCGATGGAGGCTGGGAGAGAGAAAGCAGTGTGGTAGGAGTGGGGATCATGGGCATTTGGGCCACTTCTTCATGTAACTTACTTGTTACTTTAGGGCCTATCCAGGCCCAGTCTCATATACACCATTCTGTTTGATGATGGAGTGCTGCCGTGCATGCCCAACTGTATGGCTTGATGGGTCAGATAATCCCCAGTTCATGATGGGAAGCTCAGGTCTCATGGTAATTTGATGACCCATGGTTAAGTGTTTAGTCTCTACTAAGGCTCAGTCGCACACCAAGAGCTTTTCCTCAAAAAGAGAATAGTTACCTAAAGAAGATGGCAGGGCCTCGCTCCCAAATCCTAACGTCCTGTGCTATGATTCACTTACAGGGGCGTGTCAAAAGCTTCAAACAACATTATCTGCCACTGCCATGTCATCTACCATTGGATCTTCTGGATCATATGGCCCAAGCGGCAAAGCAGCTTGAACATCACTGTAGACCTGTTGCAGAGCCTTCTCTTGTTCTGGGTCCCACTCAAAACAGAAGCTTTCTGGGTCACTCAGTAAATGGGCCAAAGTAACTTACCCAAATGAGAAATGTGTTGCTTCCAAAATCCAAAAAGGTCCATTTGATGCTGTGGCTCTGTTTTTGTTGTAGGAGGGACTAGAGGCATCACCTTATCCTTCAGCTTAGAAGGGGTGTCTCAACATGCCTCATACCACTGGATCCCTAGAAATTTTTTTGAGGTAGAATTCCCCTGAATTTTTGTTGGATTTATTTCCCACCTCTTGGCATGTAAACATCTTACCAATACATCTAGAGTGGCTGCTGCTTACTGCTCACTAGGTCCAATTAACATAATGTCATCAGTGTAACAGATCAGTGTGATATCTTGTGGAAAGGAAAAGTGGTCAAGACCCATGCAAACTAAATTATGACATGGGACTGGGGAGTTGCTATACCCCTCAGGTAGAACAGTGAGTGTATTACTGGCCTTGCCAATTGAAAGCAAACTGCTTCTGATGGTCCTTATTGACAAGTATAGGGGAAAAATATTTGCCGGATCAATAGCTGCATACAAGGTACGAGGGGATATGTTAATTTACTCAAGCAATGAAACCACATTTGACACAGCAGTTGCAATTGGAGTCATCGCCTGATAAAGCTTATTAAAATCCACTGCCATTCTCCAAGATCCATCTGCCTTCAGCACAGGCCATATAGACAAGTTGAACATGGATATGGTGGGAATCACCATCCCTGTAGCTTTCAAGGCTATGATGGTGGCACTAATCTCTACAATCCCTCCAAGAATGCCATGTTGCTTTTAGCTTACTATTTTTCTAAGTAGAGGCAGTTCTAGTGGCTTCTAGTTGGACTTCCCTATCGTGATAGCCGTCACTCCTCAGGTCAGGAAACAATGTGGGAATTCTGCCAGATGCTGAGTATATCTATTCCAATTTTGTATTCTGGAACTGGGGAAATAACCACTGGAAGGGTTCAGGGACCCACTGGACTCACTGAGAGACAGACCTGAGCTAAAACTCCATTGACCACCTGACCTCTATAAGCCTTTACTCTGACTGGGGGACCATGGTGACATTTTAGGTCTCCTGGCATTAATCTCAGATCAGAGTCAGGGTCCAGTAATTTCTGAAAGGTCTGATTATTTCCTTTAATCCAGTGAACAGTTACCCTGGTAAAAGATCACAAGTCCCTTTGGGGAAGACAAGAAGAAAGATTAACAATATAAATTTGGGGCAATGTACACAGGCCTTCCTCAAGGGGACTCAGTCTCACCTTCATTCAAGGAGTTCTAGGTTTGTAAACTGGCTCAAGTCTGGGAATTAACTGAAGGGCTATGACTCTCTGCTTTTATGATTCAGGTTAGACTTTCTTCACTCTGCTTAAAACTTTTCTGCTTAGATAGATTAAGTAAGAATTTAGTAGGTTTCCTGTTTATTTCACTTCTAGGAATACCATAATTAACTAGCCAAGCCCTAGTTCTGGGCAATTCAGACTATTCTGATTGCTGTTTTGACTCTGCTGTCCATTACAGTAACTATACCTACCTTGCTTTTGGCAGTCGAGGTTGCCACTTGCCCTCTGCCACTCCAGGGTCCCATTACTCTCATTGCATTTAGGTTTCCTAGTTCAGTGGCCACAGTTCCCACTGTGAGGTCTGGTCTACAGAGAAGAGCAATCACAGAGCTCTTCAAGGATGGGCGCTCCCCTCACAAATTTATTTCTCACAGTCTTGGTGAAAGTTGTGTCTCTGGACCCTCCCTCGGTGGGTGAGTAGGTCTTAAGTGACAAATCCCTTCTAAGATTCCAGTCTCCCTAAGCCATTAAATTCCTTCCTCTACAGGGAACTAAGGCAGGTCTGGCATTTCTGGCTCACTCACTGTGGGCTCATTTTGGCCCATGTTTCAGCCAGTTAGCTAAACCGTTGGAGCTGTTTCTAACTCTTCAAGCTGCAACATTAAATGCAGAATCTCTGCTTGGTGAGCCCATATCAATAAATTCAACCTGATCCAACAGTTCCTTCTGGTATTATCCTGCACACTTTGTATCCACTCCCACATGTGTTCCCTGGACTTCTGTCTGTATAATTAGAACACTCAAGTAGTTCTTTTGGAGTGTGGTACACCTCCTTGTGGGTCACACTTTGTGCCTTACCTTTAGGGGCCTGCTGGGACCAGAGTATAGTTACAGGTCCAGAAGCAAAGAGGGTTGGTGGGGGTGGGTCCTGAGGAGAATTGGCATTGTCTTGCATGACAACTGCCTCAGGGCAGGCCACTGCAGGTTCCTCAGTCAATGCAGGGTTTATCCTCTCAGAAGGGATGGAGAGCCAGAGCCACTACCACCAGAGGTGGGAAGGCCACTTCCACTCATCAGAGTAAGACTCATCAGAATTTGGGGGCTTAATGTCCCCAGCATCATCAGGGTCTCCCCACATATTCCGATTCCAACTTTCAGGACCCCGTTCTTTCCCAATCAGTGCCTTCACTTTGACAGTAGACAGACCGTGAGGCTGAGAATTCAATTTGCTTTGTAAGGCAGCCACTCGCAGGATGAAATTCGGGGCTTGGTTCTCAACAATCAGCTCTGCAGCTACAGAAAATAAGGGTTTCTTTCAAGACAGACACGGAGGCTTTAGATCATTTATGTGGTGCTTGAGGTAGAAATTCGAATCTCTAAGCTCATCTTTTTCCTTCACCACTTTGTCCAGTGACGTTATGAGCAACCGGCCAATCTCATTATACTTGTTAATTTGCCACAAACGTTTGAAAGTATTATATACATGGTCACTCAGATCCTCGTATCTTATGCATTTGATCAGAGTATCTCTATGGATGGATCATGCCTTGGACTATCAGGACTCTCTTAACTACTTCTGGAAATAGAGTCATTAGCTTCTTTATATCTAATTAGATTAGAGAGCTAATTCCAGAAATCCGAGAACCAATTCAGGAAATCCATCCTTCAGATTCCATTCCTCCAGAACCACTCTCAGTACCACGATTTGTGTTAGCCTGCTAGGGCTGCCATCACAAAATACCAGACTAGGTGGCTTAAATAATGCAAACTTATTTTCTCATAGATTAGGGTGCCAGCTGGATTGTTTCCTGATGAAGCCTCTCTCTTTGTCTTTCAAATGTCTGCCTTTTAGCTTTATCCTCACGTGACTTTTTCTCTGTGTGTGTGCGCTTCTGGTATGTCTTCCTCTTCTTATAAGGACAACAGTCCCATTGGATTAGGGACCCACCCTTAGAACTTACTTTAACCTTAATTACCTCCTTAAAGGCAGTATATCTAAATATAGTCACATTGGCAGTTGGGGCCTTAGCATACAAATTTGGGGGAGACACATTCAGTCTACAACATGTCTACATGGAGCAAATGTTCTGTAAATAATAGAAGAGATAGTGGGTAAAATCCCTTTTCAAGAAATCAGAGGTCTGGAAATATTTACATCTCTTTGTTCTCAAGTATAGCTCAGGCATAGTTGAGGCCTCCTCATTTGCTTAGACTCCCTGAGAATTGCAATTCTAACAGTTGAGTAATACTAACACTAATAATAATATGGTGATAACCATTATAGTCACTTGTTGTTGTTTAGATTATTACTTTTTTTATTGTGGTCATAATAGCTTATAACATAGAGAGATTTCAGTTGTATGTTATTATTTGTAATACAGCATATAAGTATGCCCATTCTCCCCTTGTGCTCACCCTCCACCCCCTTCCCCCAGTAACCGTTAATTTGTTCTCTTTGTCCGCAAGTTTGTTTATATTGCACATATGAGTGAAATCTTATGGTGTTTGTCTTTCTCTGTCTGGCTTCTTTTGCTTAACATGATGCCCTCAAGCTTCATCCATATGGTTGCAAATGGGACGATTTCATATTTTTTATGGCTGAATAGTATTCCATTGTATATATATAGCACATCTTCTTTATCCATTCATCAGTCAATGGGTACTTGGGTAGCTTGCACATCTTAGCTATTGTGAATAATGCTGCGGTGAACATAGTGGGGTACATAAGGCCCTTTGAATTGTTGATTTCAAGTTCTTTGGGTAGATAGTAGTGAGATAGCTGGGTCATATGGTATTTCTATTTTTAATTTTTTGAGAAATCTCCATATTGTTTTCCATAGTGGCTGCACCAGTTTGCATTCCCCCTAGCAGTGGATGAGGTTTCCATTTTCTCCACAACCTCTCCAACATTTGCTGTTTTTTGTCTTGGTGATTATAGGCATTCTAACAGGTGTAAGATGATATCTAAGTGTAGTTTTGATTTGCATGTCCCTGATGATTAGTGATGTTGAGCATCTTTTCATGTACATATTGGCCATCTGTATATCTTCTTTGGAAAAACATTTGCTCATGTCTTCTGCCTACTTTTTGATTAGATTGTTTGTTTTTCTGTAGTTCATTTGTGTGAGTTCTTTATATAGTATGGAGATTAACCTCTTATTGGATATATGATTTGCAAATATTTTGTCCCACTTGGTGGGTTGTATTTAATTTTGGTCTTGGATTCCTTTGCCTTCCAGAATCTCTTTAGTTTGATGAAGTCCCACTTCTTTTTCTGGTCTGAATAAATGTGGTATTTGAAAAGATCCTTTTAAGTCT
Source organism: Equus przewalskii (assembly GCF_037783145.1). NCBI lineage: Eukaryota > Metazoa > Chordata > Mammalia > Perissodactyla > Equidae > Equus > Equus przewalskii. Next base: position 36,990,291 of record NC_091836.1, read on the forward strand.
GATGTCAAAGAGTGTACTGCCTATACCCTCGTCCAGAAGTTTTATGGTTTCAGGTCTTAGCTTCAAGTCTTTGGTCCATTTGGGTCTATTTTTGTGCATGGGGAAAGATAATGGTCTACTTTCATTCTTTTGCATGTGGCTGTCCAGTTTCCCAGCCCCATGTATTGAGGAGGCTTTCCTTTCTCTATAGTATGTTCTTGGCTCCTTTGTCAAAGATTAGCTGTCCAAAGATGTGTGGTTTTATTTCTGGGCTTTCAATTCTGTTCCATTGATCTGCGTGTCTGTTCTTGTACCAGTACCATGCTGTTTTGATTCCTGTAGCTTTGCAATATATTTTGAAGTCAGGGATTGCAATGCCACCAACTTTGTTCTTGTTTTTCAGGATTGCTTTGGCTGTTCGGAATCTTTTCTTGCCCCAGATGAATTTTAAGTTCCTTTTGTCTATTTCTGTGAAGAATGTCATTGGGATTCTGATTGGAATTGCACTGAATCTGTAGATTGCTTTAGGTAGCATGGACATTTTAACTATGCTGATTCTTCCAATTTGAGTGCATGGAATATCTTTCCATTTCTTTATGGCCTTATCGATTTCTTTCAGTACTGTCGTATAGTTTTCTTTGTATAGGTCTTTCACCTCCTTGGTTAAATTTATTCCTAAATATTTTACTCTTTTTGTTGCGATTGTAAATGGGATTGTATTCTTGAGTTCTTCTTCTGTTAGCTTGTTATTTGAGTATAGCAAAGCTACTGATTTTTGTAAGTTGACTTTGTACACTGCAACTTTACTGTAGTTGTTGATTATTTCTAATAGTCTTCTGATGGATTCTTCAGGGTTTCCTATGTATAAGATCATGTCATCTGCAAACAGTGAGAGTTTCACTTCTTCATTGACTATTTGGATTTCTTTTTCTTGCCTAATTGCTCTGGCCAAAACCTCTAGTACTATGTTGAATAAGAGTGGTGAGAGTAGGCACCCTTGTCTTATTCCTGTTCTCAGAGGAATGGCTTTCAGGTTTTCCCCACTGAGTATGATATTGGCTGTAGGTTTGTCATATATGGCCTTTATCATGTTGAAGTACCTTCCTTCTATACTTATTTTATTGAGAGTTTTTATCATGAATGGATGTTGGATCTTGTCAAATGCTTCCCTGCATCTGTGAAGATTATCATGTAGTTTATGTTTCTCATTTTGTTAATGTGGTGTACCACACTGATTGATTTGCCAATGTTGAACCATACCTGTGTCTCTGGTATGAATCCCACTTGATCATGGTGTATGATCTTTTTAATGTATTGCTGTATTTGATTTGCCAATATTTTGTTCAGGATTTTTGCATCTATGTCCATCAGCGATATTGGCTTGTAATTTTCTTTCTGTGTGTTGTCCTTGTCTGGCTTTGGTATCATGGTGATGTTGGCCTTGTAGAATATGTAGGTATATTTCTGTCTTCCTCAATTTTTTGGAATAGTTTGAGAAGAATAGGTAATAAATCTTCTTTGAATGTTTGGTAGAATTCTCTTGAGAAGCGATCTGGTCCTGGATTTTTGTTTTGGGGGTTGTTTTTGATAACTGTTTCAATCTCTTTACTTGTTATTGGTCTATTCAGATTCTCTATTTCTTCTTGAGTCAGTCTTGGGAGGTTGTAAGAGTCTAAGAATCTGTCCATTTCTTCTAGATTGTTCAGTTTGTTGGCATATAGATTTTAATAATATTTTCTTATAATCTTTTGTCTTTCTGTGGTGTCCATTGTAATTTCTCCTCTTTCATTTCTAATTTTATTTATTTGAGCCTTCTCTCTGTTTTTCTTGGTGAGTCTGGCTAAGGGTGTGTCAGTTTTGTTTATCTTCTCAAAGAACCAACTCCTTGTTTCATTGATCCTTTTTAAAGTCTGTTTTGTTTCAATTTTGTTTACTTCTGCTCTAATTTTTATTATTTCTCTCTTTCTGCTGAATTTGGGCTTTGTTTTTTCTTCTTCTTCTAATTTTGTTAGGTGTAGTTTAAGATTGTTTATTTGAGCTTTTTCTTGTTTGTTAACATGGGCCTGTATTGCTCTAAATTTTCCTCTTAGGACTGCTTTCGCTGCAGCCCATATGTGTTGGTATGGTGTGTTTTCGTTTTCATTTGTCTCCAAATAGTTTTTGATTTCTCCTTTTATTTCTTCGACAACCACTGGTTGTTCAGTAGAATGTTGTTTAGTCTCCAACTTTTTGTTCCTTTCCCTGCTTTTTCTTGTAGTTGATTTCTAGTTTCATAGCATTATGGTCGGAGAAGATAGTAGATATGATTTCAATCTTCTTAAATCTTTTGAGGTTTGCCTTGTTTGCCAGTATACGGTCTATCCTTGAGAATGTTCCATGTGCACTTGAGAAGAATATATACTCTGCTGTTTTGGGATGGAGTACTCTCTCTATACATCTATTAAGTTCATCTGGTCTAGTTTTTCATTTAATTCCACAGTCTCCTTGTTGACTTTTTGTCTGGATGGATCTATCCATTGAAGTAAGTGGGGTGTTGAGGTCCCCTACTGTTATTATGTTGTTGGTGATATCTCCTTTTAGGTTTGTTAATAGTTGCTTTATGTACTTTGGTGCTCCTGTGTTGGGTGCATATACGTTTATAAGTGTTATGTCTTCTTGATGGAGAGTTGCTTTTATCATATATACTGCCCCTCTATGTCTCTCTTTACTTGTTTCATCTTGAAGTCTACTTTGTCTGATGTAAGTTTGGCAACACCTGCTTTCTTTTGTTTGCCATTAGCTTGGAGTATTGTCTTCCACCCCTTCTCTCTGAGCCTGTTTGTCTTTGGAGCTGAGATGGGTTTCCTGGAGGCAGCATATTGTTGGGTCTTGTTCTTTAATCCATCCTGCCATTCTGTGTCTTTTGATTGGAGAATTCAGTCCATTTACATTTAGAGTGATTATTGATATATGAGGGCTTACTACTTCCATCTTATTGCATGTTTCCCAGTTCTTCTGCATTTCCTTTGTTTCTTGTCCTGTGTATATCAGACTACTGATTTGCTTAGGTAGTTTTCTATGTTGGTTTTCTTCATTTTCTCCTTGTTTATTGTATACGTCTCTGTTCTAATTATTTGTTTAGTGGTTACCATTAGGTTTGTATAAATAGTATCACAGATGAGATAGTCCATTTTCTGATTGCCTCTTATTTCCTTAGACTATACTGATTCCGTCCCTTTACTCTTCCTCTTCTAAGTTATTTTTGTTATACTTATTCCATCTTGTGTTGTGAGTTTGTGGTTAAGGTGATGATATAATTTTTATTTTGCTGTTTTCCTCTTCTTTATCCTTGATGTAAGAGTTAAGTGCTTACCAACATTATTTGATAGAGAGCTGTTGATTTCTGATTGTTGCATACCTACCTATTCATCTCCTTGCTCGGGGCTTTGTAGTCCCTTTCCTGTTTTTTTTTTTTTTTCTTTTCAGGTATGAGGGCCTTCTTGAGGATTTCTTATAGAAGGGGGTCTTGTGGTGATGAACTCCCCTAGCTTTTGCTTATCTGGTTAAGTTTTTATTTCTCCATCATATCTGAAAGAGATTTTCACTGGATAGAGTATTCTTGGCTGGAAGTTTTTGTCTTTCAGGATTTTCAATATATCATTCTACTCTATCCTAGCCTGTAAAGCTTCTGCTGAGAAATCTGCTGAAAGCCTGATAGGGGTTCCTTTGTAAGTTATTTTCTTCTGCCTTGCTGCCCATAATATTTTCTCTTTGTCATTGACTTTTGGCAGCTTTGCTACTATATGCCTTGCAGTAGATCTTTTTACATTAACATAGTTGAGAGGTCTGGTGGTCTCTTTTATGTGGGTTTCCACTTCCTTCCCCAGGTTTGGGAAATTCTCTGCTATTATTTCTTCGAACAAGCTTTCTGCTCTATTCTCCTTCTCTTTCCCCTCTGTAATACCTATAATCCTTATGTCACATTTCCTAATTGAGTCAGATATTTCTCTGAGAGCCTCTTCACTTCTTTTCAGTCTTGATTCTCTCTTCTCCTCCCTCTGGAGCATCTCTGTATTATTTGTCCTATAAATTGCTAATTCAGTCTTCCACGTTATCGGTTTTGTTGTTTAGGGATTCCAGATTATTTTAAATCTCATCTACCATGTTTTTCATCTCCAACAATTCTGACTGGCTTCTTTAAAGTTTCAATTCCTTTTGTAAAGGAGCTCCTGAATTTGTTCATTTGTGTTTCTGTGTTTTCTTCTAACTCATTGAGTTTTTTATAATGGCTATTTTTGAATTCTTTATCATTTAGGTTATGGATTTCTGTGTCTTCAGGGTTGGTTTCTGGGTACTTATCATTTTCTTTCTTGTCTGGAGATTTAATATACTTTCTCATACTGTTTTATGATGTGGATTTTTGCATCCATGTGGCATTATTATCTGGTCACAGCTGCCACCTCTCTCCACTGGGTGAGAGTCAGGTGCTGTGTAGTCTAGCCCTAGCATGACCAGGAGTTCCAAAGCTCTGGCCACAGGCTGCATTTCTCACAGTGCAGTGCTCTCGCCAATGGCAGATCTAGAACACTGGGCAGGAGGAGGGGTGCTCTCCTTCCTCTCTGCTTCCCTCAGCCTCCATTTCTCACTCTGTGCTGAGCTCTGGGCAATAGCAGAACTGGAGTGCCAGGCGTGGTAAGGAGCACTCTCTTATACCTGCTTGCCTCCCCCAACCAATGCCTCTCTCTCTGCATGGTGCTCTGGACATTCATGGGGCTCCATCTGCCACTGCTTTTCTCTCCGTGTGGTTCTCCCAGAGATCATGGGGCTGGAGGGTGGATCTAGAGCACTGGGTGGGTACAGGGCAACCTCTCCCCAGCTGTGCACCTCCCCCAGCCTATCCCACTCTCACTGTGCTGCTTTCCTGGCAAATGTGGGGCTGGAATGTGGGACAGGAGCACCAGGTGGGAACAGGGCACCTCTCCCCAGCTGTGCACCTCCCCAAGTCTGCCCCCCTCACTGTGCGCTATGCCTTGGGCAATCATGGGGTTGGAGATCTGGATGGGGACTGGACATATCTCCCCAGCTGTGCACCTCCCTTAACAGGCTCCCTCTCTCACTGTGCCACTCTACCAGTGAATGTGGGGCTGAAGCACCAGGCAGGAACAGAGTACCTCTCCGCAGCTGTACCCTTCCCCCAGCCAACCCCCTCTCACTACACTGCTCTCCCAGCCAATATGGGGCTGGAGCATTGGGCAGTAACAGAGCACCTCTCCCCAGCTGTGCACCTCTCCTAATCAGCCCCTCTCTCACTATGCCACTTTCCCTGCGAACATGGGGCTGGTGTGCTGGACAGGGACAGGTACCTCTCCTCAGTTGCTCCCCTCTCCAAGCTGTGGCCCCTCTCTCTCCACAGAGCTCCTGCCCAGCAGCTTCAACTTCTTCCAGAGGTTCCAGCCACACCACCACTTTCAGGTTTATGGCTGCGTGTGTCTCCCAAATGTCTCCTGTGGTGTATGTGTGTCCTCTGTTGGTGTTTGAATGTCCTTTTGCTTGTATTTTAGAAGGGAGAGTCCAAGGGAAGAGCTCACTCTGCTATGGTGCTGACATCACTCCTCTCAATATAGCCACTTCATACTCAGGTTTTATTTTGTGCCACACATGAGGCCAGGAATGAACAAGTAGAATTTGAAATTAAAAATACAATATCACTTACATTAACACTCTAAAATGTGAAATGCTTAAGTATAAATTGAATAAAATATGTACAAGATCAATATAAGGAATACTAAAAAGTTCTGATGGAAGAAATCAAAGAAGAATTAAATAAATGGAGAGATATTCCATCTTCATGGATAGGAAAAATCAATATTATCAAGATATCCATTCTTCACAACTTGATCCATAGATTCAATGTAATCCCAATCAAAAGCCCAGCATGTTATTTGGTGATACTTACAAACTGATTCTAAAGTTTAAATGGAGAGACAAAAGAAGCAAAATGACCAACATAAAATTGAAGGAGAAGAAAGAACAAAGTTGAAAGACTAATACTACCTGACTTCAGGACTTACTACAAAGCTATGATAATCAAGACAGTGTGGTATTGGCAGAAGAATAAACAAATAGATTGATGGAACAGAATAGAGGGCCTTGAAATAGACCACATAAATATAATCAACTTATCTTTGACAATGGAGTAAAGCCACTACAACAGAGGAAAAAAATACCCTTTTTAACAAATGATACTAGAACTGAATATCCCATGAAAAAAATTGAATCTAAACACATACCTTACACACTTCACAAAATTTAACTCAAAATGGATCACATACCTAAATTTAAAATGCAAAATTTTGGAAGTCCTGGAAGATAACATAGGAGACACCCTAGATATCCTTGGTTTTGGCAATGACTTTTTAGATATGATACCAAAAGCAGGATTAATAAAAAAATTGATAAGCTAGATTGTGTTTTTCTTTTCTTTTTTATTTTATTTTAAAGATTGGCACCTGCACTAACATTTGTTGCCCATCTTTTTTTTATTTTTTAATTTTCTTCTTCTCTCTAAAGGCCCCAGTACATAGCTGTATATTCTAGCTATGAGTGTCTCTGGTTGGGCTATACGGGATACCACCTTAACATGACCTGATGAGCAGTACCATGTCCACAACCAGGATCTGAACTGGCAATACCCTGGGCTGCCAAAGCAGAGTTTGTGAACTTAACCACTCAGCCACAGGGTTGGACGCTAGACTTTATTAAAATTAAAAATTTCTGTTCTGCAAAAGACACTGTCAAGAGAATGAAGAACAAGCCACAGACTGGAAGAAAATACTTGCAAAAAGTCACATTTGTTAAGAACTGATACCTAAAATAAACAAAGAACACTTAAAATTCAACAGTGAGAAAACAAACATACTGATTAAACAATGAATAAAAGATTAGAACAGACGTCTCACCAAAGAAGATATACAGATGGAAAATAAGTTTATGGAAAGATGTTTAACATCATATATCATCAGGAAAATGCAAATTAAAACAACAATGAAATATCACAACACACCTATTAGAATGGCAAAAATCCAGAACAGACAACACCAAATGTGGGCAAGAATATGGAGCACCAGGAACTCTCACTCATTTCTGGGAGGAGTGCAAAATGGTACAGCTACTTTGGAAGACAGTTTGGCAGTTTCTTACAAAGCTAAGCATACTCAGCATATAATCGAGCAATCACACTTTTCAGTATTTACCCAAAGGAGTTGAAAACTATGTCCACATAAAAATTTTCATGTAGATATTTATAGCAGCTTTATTCATAATTGCCAAAACTCTGAGTCAACCAAGATGTCTTTCAGTAGATGAATGGATGAATAAAGTATGGTACATCCAGACAATGGGATATTACTTATCACTAAAAAGAAATGAGATATCAAGCCATGAAAAGACGTGGAGAAAACTTAAATGCGTATTACTAAGTGAAAGAAGCTAATTTGGAAAGGCTACATGCTATATGATTCCAACTATATGACATTCTGAGAAAGGCAAAGCCATGGAGGAAAAAATGAGTGATTGCCAGGGATGTGTGGGGAGAAGGGTAAAGGGGTGAATAGGTGGAGCACAGAGGGTTTCTAGGGTAATGAAAATACTCTGTATGGTACTATAACAATAGACACCTGCCATTATACATTTGTCCAAACCCATAAAATGTACGAGACTAACAGTGGACCTTAGTGTAAACTATGGAATTTGTATGATAATGACACATCAATGTAGTTCCATTAACTGTAACAAAGGTGCCACTCTGGTGGGGGATGTTGATAATGGAGGAGGCTGTGCACGTGTGGGAGAAGGGGGCAAATGAGAAATCTCTGTACTTTCTCCCCAATTTTGCTGTGAACCTACAACAGCTCTAAAAAATGAAGTCTTAAAAACAAAAAACAAACAAAAAAAAAAGTGAGGCTTGGCGAGCTTAAATAACTTGCCCAAAACCAAATACTCCTCAAAGTTGACATGTGAAACAAATCCAGATTTGACTGAGGCCAAATCCTAGGATTTACAACTGGCTGTATTCCCTGATCTGTGCAATGGATCCTTAAAAGACCAAGAGCATTTTTCCCCCACACATTTCCATTGATTTCAAAAAATAAAACTCACATTTTATTCCTTTTATATGATACTTAGAACCCAAAGATCTCCCCATACTTAAGCAGACCTGCCTACAAAACTTTTACGAGCATAGACTGTATCCCAATAAATGTTTACAAATTTAAACAAGATCAACCTAAACTTCTGAGATGAAGACATATCCCACTTGCCTACAAATTGTTGAATATTTTATGCATATTTTTATATTTTTCTTTCAAGTCTTTAAAGAGAGGCATGTCTTTCTAAAAATCACTATCAGCAATGAATTGAAAGCTCTAGAGGAATTGGACAGTCAGTAAAATTTTAGGAAATATTGCCTCCAGCTTGTATTGCAACCACTTTACTGTTCTGCAAATCTTTTTTAGACTAGATTCCAAGCCTTTTTGATTATACAACTCTCTAAAAAAATATGCACACACAGCTTCACAACCTATACTGTTTATTTATGATTCTTGGTGCAAGCCACCACCATCTCTTGCCCTGCTCTGCAGTAGCCTCCCTGCTTCGCGATCTCCTTGCTCCTCCCTCCTGCAGACTGCTGTCTATCAGAAGCCAGAGTAAGCTTTCTGAAACATAAACCAGATCATGTGGTCAAATCCCTCTGACGGCCTCTCTTCACTTAGAATAAGATCAAATTCCTTGCTGAGGCCTACCAGCCCCTACATAACCTGGCTCCCGTTGCCTCTCTGAATCTATCACCTACTAATCATCACCTTATTACTCTGCTCTAGCCACATGCTCCCTTGCTTTTCCTCACATGTCCAAGCTAGTCCTGCCTCAAGGCCTTGTAGTCAGTGTTCTCTTCTTAGATCTTTGCCTGATATAAACATGGGTATAAACAGTGGTACATCCAGACAATGGAATATTACTCAGTGCTAAAAAGAAATGAGCTATCAAACCGTGAAAAGACATGGAGGAAACTTAAATGCATATTATTAAGTGAAAGAAGGCAATCTGAAAGAGTTACATACTATGTGATTCCAACTATATGATTTTCTAAGAAAGGCTAACCTGTGGAGAAAAAAAAAAAATCAGTGGTTTCCAAGGGTTAAGGAGGAAAGAGAGATGAATAGGCAGATAGGTGGAGCAGAGAGAATTTTTAAGGTAATGAAAATATTATGTATAGTACTATAACGTTGCAAACATGTCATTATATATTTGTTCAAACCTATAGAATATACAACACTAAGAGTAAACCTAATGTAAACTAAGGCTTTTGAGTGATAAGGACATGTCAATGTAGGTTCATCAGTTGTAACAAATGTACCACTCCAGTTGAGTGTACCGCTCTGGGGTGTTGATAATGGGGGAGGCTTCTCCAATTGTGGATCACATCTGATGTGTGGACCACATCGTCTGTATTCTGGTCCACACGCCACCTCTTCAAAGAGACTGGATGCAACATCCCTTCCTAGTGCAGCTTCCTCCCTTCAGTCAGGATCTAGCCCTGTTCTGTTTGTTTGTATGACTGACTGCTTCTGAGGTTTTGAAAAATTCTATATCATTACCTGATGTATATTTACATGTTCCTTTGGTTATTGTCTGTCTCACCCCGTTTGGCCTCCATGAGAGCAGAGATTTTGCCATTTTTGCTCATGTTTATAACTTCAGGGCTAAAATAGCAAAATAGTCTTTGACACATAAAAGGGATTCAGTATGGTTAAGCAGATGAATGAATAAATGAATGAGTATATTTACTACGAGTTACAAATTACATGTATTATAAACTTTACACAAAATAGAAATTCTTTTAAAAAGATGCCGTAAAAATAAATAAAATAAAAATTCTAATAATTCCTTCTGTACCCTAATGTAGTGTTTTGCCACCTCTAGGTGCTCTGTAAAACAGAGATGTCAACATGGAAAAAGGAGAATCACCAACCTCGTGTCTGCCCTTTGCAGTACTGAATGACCATTTTTAATAGCATTCAGTTTGTATTATACAACTATTCAGTTTAGCTTCCTCTTGATAAAGCATTCTTTATCTCTGTCTCATGAAAACTTAGAACTAAAAGTAAAGCCACGGGTTGTTTAAAACCTTGGAGATCATTTGGGTCTGCCCTCACCTCTCACCCTGTGAATCTGGTTGACCCTTCTACACATCTTGGTAGGTCTGACACCTATAAATCAGCCTCAGATAACAGAATTTGACTTACTGGGCCAATTTACTTTCAAACTGAAGCACTTTCTGTCTTTCTAACCTTCTAATATCTGTTTTATTAAACTGACTTTCACCATCTAATTCTGCTCTCTTGAATTTAGTTCTGTCCTGGTTTTGTTCAACCTGATATCTTAGTGGAATGTATTTCTCTGAATACTGAGTCCCCACACTCCAGGGAGGGGTCCTTTCCATCATCCAGGCTAGATTGACCAAATTTCCTGGACCAATTACTAGTCCTACTAATGAGAAGACATTGGAAAAAAATATATATTTTATTCTTTCATTTTATAGATTAAAAAATTCAAACCAAATGGAAAACAAGATTAGAGCAAAGTCAGAAAACAAATGAACACTAGATCCACTATTATTTTTATTTTACTATGTCTCAGAAAAACATAAAAATGCATTTTAAAGGGTAAATTTTTATGCACAGAAGATCATTAATCATGCTATAAGACTGATCTTGATGTGTTACTAAAACTACACTTTCTGATTTAAAAATTCTTGAGTCAAATATTTGATTTCTGTTCCCTGCAATATGATGGACTAGATATCTAGAGAAAACTTCTCTAGATAAAACATCAAAAGTGATTACAGGGGCTGGCTCCATGGCCGAGTGGTTAAGTTCGCCCGCTCCACTGCGGAGGCCCAGGGTTCGGATCCTGGGCGTGGACATGGCACCACTCATCAGGCTATGTTGAGGCGGCATCCCACATCCCACAACTAGGAGGACCTGCAACTAAGATATACAACTGTGTACAGGGTGGGTTTGGGGAGATAAAGCAGGAAAAAAAAAAAAAGATTGGCATCAGTTGTTAGCCCAGATGCCAATCCTTAAAAAAAAAAAAAAGATTGGCAACAGTTGTTAGCCCAGGTGCCAATCTTTAAAAAAAAAAAGCGATTACAACGTGTATGTATGTGTGTGCATATTTAAAGGAAATCTTTAGGAGTCAATATTGTATTATCAAACAGAAATTCAACAAAGTAAGCCACTTCTTTACCAGTGTGTGTTCTGAGTGCATCCTGCAGTTGCTGGTGGCTTAGAGCTCTGAATTTAATGGACTACATGTCCTGGGAACAGGAGACAACTTGCCCAAGTTGGGTTGACTGGAGAACTCAGACAGTTTTACCCACAATAGGTGAAAACATAAACCTGGCCACTAGAGGGCGATGTGGGGATGCCTTTCTGCTTTGGATTTGGGTTAGGACAGAAGGCAGAAACTGGGGAGAGGCGGGGAGGGACCAAAAACTCCTAACCACAAGCTCTTACTTACTAAGTCACTTCCGGAATTCAAAAAAACGTCTTACCAAAATTTTAATCTGAAATCGTTCTGTGTTGGGAATGGCCTCTGTTTCTGGAAGAAATAAAAATAAATCCTCTCTAGTGAAACTGTGCTTTAAACATCGGCTTTAAAATTTCAAATAGATCAAATTCCGGGAAAGGGGATACAATCAAAAATCATAAAATACTTAAGGAATGAAGCCACACTGAAAAGGAGCCAACAAAAACACCAGATCACTACACCAGATATGCAAGACTAGAATATTCAGAAAACAGCTATAGGAGGTTATATATGTTAACAGAAATGAAAAGACTATTAAAATATGCTAGAGAAAAATGGATCATTAAAATAGACTGGCATACTTGATAAAGAAAAAAAGACAAAAGCTAGAGAGGAAAAATATAATTACTGAAATAAAAATTTTCTGACCTAGCTAAGTAGCAGATTAGTGAATTAGTAAACCAGAATATGGAGCTAAAGAAATAATTCAAAATAGAGCATATAGAAAAAAGCAATGAAATGTATGAAAGAGAAATTGAGACATGGAGGATAGGGTGCTTAAGTCTTAGGAAATAATGGAAAAATTGGAAAGAAACAATATCTGAAGAGAAAATGACAAGAAAATTTTCATGCTTAATTAAGTATATAGGAAGACTAATGGATCACACTCCAAAAGTTGTAGAGAAACCCATTACCGTAGCCTTTAATTTGAAAATATAGAATAGAAAAATAAATCTTGGAAATCTGAAATGCATTTGTAAGAAAAGACATTCTCTCCAAAGGGATGAGGATATACTGGTGGCTCACTCTCAATAGCAATAGTGGAAGCCAGAAAAGAGTGAGATATCATTTTCAAAATGTTGAGATAAAAATAAGGGCAAAATAAAGATATTTTAAGATAAAAATTGAGTTTACCAAGAACAGACTATTTAAGGAATTTTAAGTAATTTACTTCAGAAAGAAGGAATAGGATGCTAGAAAAAAGGTATGGCTGCAAAGAGAATGGTAAGTAAGCAAATAGTGAACATACACATTGAGGTAAACAACAATAACCAAGCAGCAATTGTAGGGGTAAAATAAAAGTAATGTGCTAGAGAGAAACCAGATATTTGGTTGAGGTAAATACATTTGTTAAGATTTCTAGGGTAACCACTAAAAAAGTAAACACCAAGTGTGTAATTTCCAAACAAGAAAGAAAAACTAAAACAAAAACAAACAAACAAAATCACTCCATCCAGATGACAGCAATAGTTAAGGGAGAGAAAAGAAACCTACAAAAAGAAGTATAAATATAAAGAACAGAATAAGACAATAAAACTTGTTCTAAATCTATTCATAATCACATTAATGTAAGATCTTGTACTGATTTCAAGGGTAGAAATACAGAAATCCTTCAGGTGGAGGAGGAGAGAGAACTAAGAGTTTTAAAAAATGAAGAAATTCTTTGAGAAATATCTGACTCAGTTAGGAAATGCAACATAAGGATTCCAGAGGGAGAAAAGCCAGAGAAAGGATCATAGAGCTTGTTCAAAGAAATAATAGGTGAGAACTTCCCAAACCTGAGGAAAGAACTGGACTTACATGTGCATGAAGTCAATAGAACGCCTATCTACATCAATGCAAAAGGACCTTCTCCAAGGCATATAATACTAAAACCAGCAAAAGTCAACGACAAAGAAAAAATATTAAGGGCAGAAAAGCAGAAGAAAATAACCTACAAAGAAACCCCTATCAGGCTTTCAGTGGATTTCTCAGCAGAAAACTTACAGGCTAGAAGAGAATAGAATGATATATTCAAAATACTGAAAGACAAAAACTTTCAGCCAAGAATACTCTATCCAGCAAAACTATCCTTCAGATACAATGGAAAAATAAAAGTTGCCCCAGATAAACAAAAGCTGAGGGAGTTCATGGCCACTAAACCTTTCTTACAAGAAATGAAGGATGTCCTCATACCTGAAACAAAAAGGTCAAGGTTTACAAAGCTTTGAGCAAGGAGATAAATAGTCAGACAAAATTAGAAAATTTCAGCTGTCTATCAGAACAGGTCAGCAGTCACTTAATTACAACATAAAAGATAAAGGGAAGGAAAGCATCAAAATAACTATAAACACTTCAATTTAGCTACAAACTCAAGCACAAAACAGAATAATTTGTGACAACAATAGCTCAGAAGGGGAAGAGGAAAGTGATGTAACCTGCTTAGGTTAATGGAAATAAGAAGCTATCAAAAAATGGACTATCTCAGCTATGAGATCTTTTATGCAAACCTGATGGTAACCACTACACAAAAAATCAGAGCAAAGCTACAATTCATAACTAAAGAGAACACTGAGAAATGCATCACAGAAAACCACCAAACTGAAATGGCAGTCAGAAATATAAGGGAAGAAAAACAATGGAAACATAGAATCATTGGAAGAAATAAAATGGCAGTACTAAGCCCTCATATATCGATAATAACTCTAAATGTAAAGAATTGAGTTCCCCAATCAAAAAGACACAGAGTAGCCAGATGGATTAAAAAACAAGACCCAAAAATATGCTGCCTCCAGGAAAGACATCTCAGTTCTAAAGACAAAGATAGGCTGGGAGTGAAGGATGGAACACGATACTCCAAGCAAATGACAAACAAAGAAAACAGGAATTTCCATACTAATATCAGACAAAGCAGACTTGAAGATAAAAAAGACAATGAGAGATAAAGCGGGACAGTATATAATGATAAAAGGGACATTCCACCAAGAGGACATAACACTTATGAATATATATGCAGTTAACACAGTAGCACCAAAATAAATAAAGCAAATATTAACATACCTAAAGGGAGAAATTAACACAATAATAGTAGGGGACTTCAGCTCCCCACTTACATCAATGGATAGATCATCCAGACAGAAAGTCAACAAGGAAATAGTGGATTTAAATGAAACACTTGATCAGGTGGAATTAATAGATATACATAGAACATTCCATCCAAAAACAGCAGAATACACCTTCTTCTCAAATGCACATGGAACATTCTCAAAGATAAGACCACATGTTGGGAAACAAGGCAAGTGTCAATAATTTTAAGAAGATTGAAATCATATCAAGCATCTTTTCTGACAACAATGCTATAAAACTAGAAATCAACTACAAGAAAAAAGCTGGCAAAGTCACAAATATGTGGAGATTAAACAATATGCAACAACTGATACAATGAACAATTATTGCATCAATGAAGAAATCAAAGGAGAAATAAAAAAAAAAATACCAGAGACAAATGAAAATGAAAATACAACATACCAACTCTTACAGGATGCAGCAAAAATAGTTCTAAGAGGGAAGTAATAGTAATACAGGCTCACCTTAACAAACAAGAAAAATCTCAAATAAATAATCTTAAACTTCACCTAACAGAACTAAAAAAAGAACAAACAAAGCCCAAAGTCAGCAGGGGAGGGAAATAATAAAAATTAGACAAGAAATAAAGGAAATACAGACTAAAAAAACAGTAGAAAGTATCAACGAAGCTAACAGCTGATTATTTGAGAAGATAAACAAAATAGACAAACTCTTAGCCAGACTCACTAAGAAACAAAGAAAGAAGGCTCAAATAAATAAAATTAGAAATGAAAGAGGAGAAATTACAATGGATACCACAGAAATACAAAGGATTATAGGAGAATACTATGAAAAACTATATGCACACAAATTGGATAACCTAGAAGAAATGGATAAATTCTGAGACTTGTACAATCTCCCAAAACTGAATCATAATAAACAGAGAATGTGAATAGACAAATCAGAAGTAAAGAGATTGAAACTAATCAAAAACCTCCCAAAATATAAAAGTCCAAGATCAGATGGCTTCTCAGGAGAAATCTACCAAACATTCAAAGAAGACTTAAGACCTATCCTTCTCAAACTCTTCCAAAAAATTTAAGAAGATAGAATGCTTCCTAACTCATTCTATGAGGCCAACATTACCTTGATACCAAAACCAGACAAAGACAACACAAAGAAGGAAAATTACAGGCCAATATCAATGATGAACGTAAATGCAAAAATCCTAAACAAAATATTGGCAAACCAAATACAGCAATATATTAAAAGGATCATAGACCATGATCATTGGGATTTATACCAGGGATGCAAGGATGGTTCAACGTCTGCAAATTACTCAATGTGATACACCACATTAACTAAATCAGGAATGAAAATCACATGATCATCTCAACAGACACAGATAAAGTATTTGAAAAGATCCAACAGCAATTTATGATAAAAACTCTAGATAAAATGGCTATAGAAGGAAAGTACCTTAACATAATAAAGGTCATATATGACAAACCCACAGCCAACATCATATTCAACAGGGAAAAATTGAAAGCCATCCCTCTGAGCACAGGAACAAGACAAAGGTGTCCACTCTCACCACTTTTATTCAGTATAGTACTGGAGGTTTTTGCCAGAGCAATTAGGCAAGAAAAAGAAATACAAGAGATCCAAATTGGAAAGAAAGAAGTGAAACTCTCACTGTTTGCAGACAACATGATTTTATATATGGAAAACCATAAAGAATCCAAAATTGAAAACTATTAGAAGCAATCAACAACTACAGAAAAGTTGGTACAAAATCAACTTACAAACATCAGTTGCATTCTATACTCTAATAATGAACTAACATAAAGAGAAGACAAGAACACAATTCCATTTACAATCACAACCAAAAGAACAAAATATTTAGGAATAAATTTAACCATGGAAGTGAAAGACCTATACAATGAAAACTATAAGACATTATTGAAAAAAATTGATGATGACATAAAGAAATGGAAAGATATTCCATGTTCTTTGGAAGAATAACGATAGTTAAAATGTCCAAATTACAGAAAGCAGATTCAATGCAAACTAATCAGAATCCCAGTGACATTTTTCATGGAACTAGAACAAAGAATCCTTAAATTTATATGGAACAACAAAAGACCCTGAATAGCCAAAGCAATCCTGAAGAAAAAGAAGTTGGAGGCATCACAATCCCTGACTTCAAAATATACTACAAAGCTACAGTAATCAAGACAGCATGGTACCAGGAGAAAAACAGACACACATATCAATGGAACAGAATTGAAAGCCCAGAAATAAAACCCCACACCTATGGACAGCTAATCTTCTACAAAGGAGCCAAAAAACATACAATAGAGAAATGAAAGTCTCCTCAATAATTGGTGTTGGAAAAACTAGACAGCCACATGCAGCAGAATGAAAGTAGACCATTATCTTACACCATACACAAAAATTAATTCAGAATATATTGAAGACTTGAAAGTAAGAACTGAAACCATAAAACTCCTGGAAGAAAATATAGGCAGTACACTCTTTGAAATCAGTCTTATCAGCATCTTTTTGAATATCTTGTCTACTCAGACAAGGGAAACCAAAGGAAAAATAAACAAATGTGACTACATCAGACTAGAAAGCTTCTGCAAGGCAAAGGAACCCAGGAACAAAATGAAAAGACAACCCACCAGATGGGAGAAAATATTTGCAAATCATATATCCAACAAGGGGTTAATTTCCAAAATATGTAAAGAACTCATACAACTCAACAACAAAAAACAACCTGATCAAAAATGGTCAGAGGATATGAACAGACATTTTTCCAAAGAAGATATGCTGATGGGCAACAGGCACATGAAAAGATGTTCAACATCACTAATCATTAGGGAAAAGCAAATCAAAACTACAATGAGATATCACCTCATACCTGTCAGAATGGCTATAATCAACAAGACAAAAAATAACAAACGTTGGAGAAGATGTGGAGAAAAGGGAACCCTCATACCATGCTGGTGGGAACGCAAACTCGTTCAGCCACTATGGAAAACAGTATGGAGATTTCTCAAAAAATTAAAAATAGGGCCTGGCCCCATGGCCCAGTGGTTAAGTTTAGCACACTCTACTTTGGCAGCCCAGGTTCGGTTCCTGTACATGGACCTATACCACTCCTCAGGTGCCATGATGTGGTGGTGACCCATGTAGAAAACAGAGGAAGATTGGCACATATATTAGCTCAGGGAGAATCTTCTCCAAGAAAAAAGAGGAAGATTGGCAACAAATGTTAGCTTAGGGTGAATCTTCCTCAGCAAAAACAATAAATAAAATAAAAATAGAAATACAATATGATCCAGCTATCCCACTACTGAGTATTTATCCAAAGAACTGGAAATCAACAATTCAAAGAGATTTATGCACCCCTATGTTGATGGCAGCATTATTCACAATAGCCAAGATATGGAAGCAACCCAAGTGCCCATCAACAGACAAAAGGATAAAGAAGATGTGGTATATATATACACAAAGGAATACTACTCAGTCATGAAAAAGAAGAAATCATCCCATTTGCAACAATATGGATGGACCATGAGGTATGATGTTAAGTAAAACAAGCCAGACAGAGAAAGACAAACACAGCATGATTTTATTCATATGTAGAAGACAAACAAACACATGGATAAAGAGAACAGATTAATGGTTACCAGAGGGGAAGGGGGTTGTAGAGTGGGTGAAAGGGGTAAAGGCGCACATACGTATGGTGACAAGTAAAAATTAGACTATTGGCAGTGAGCACAACACAGTCTATACAGAAACTGATAAATAATAATGTACACCTGAAATTACGCTATGTTATAAACCATTATGACCTCAATAAAATTATTGAAAAACAAAATGCCAGAAATTAACAAAATTGAAAATAAGGATAAAATAGATATGGCTTACATAGCCAAGATTTGGCCCTTTGCGAAGTCCAGCAGGACTGATCACGAGATAAAGAAAGAAGACATAAATGACCAGTAGTAGAAATTTTTAAAAGGGCCTTCAGGACAAATGTAGCAGAAATTATAGACAAATAATATTATGCAGAGCTATGTGCAAAAAATAGAAAATGTGGATACAATGGGAAAATTCTTAATAGAAAATTACCAAAATAAGTTGAGACTAAATAAAATGTGAATGCAAATACATTGATCAAGAATAGGAAAAAACCTTCCCACAAAAGAAAATACTGATAATTCTAATTAGTTTCAAATTCTTTAAAGAACAGGAAAAAAGAGAACATCTATTTTCTGAGATAAATTTCAAAGCCTGGAAAAACATCACTTAAGGAAAAAAAAAAACTTACAGACCAATCTCATTCAACAACATAGATTCAAAAATCCTCAACACAATATTAGCAAACCAAATATAGCATTGCATAAAAGAAAGGAAGTTGGCTTTTTCTTTTTTTAGATTGGCACCTGGGCTAATATGCTGCCAATCTTCTTTTTGTGTTTTTTTTCCTTCTTCTTCTCCCCAAAGCCCCCTAGTACGTAGTTGTATATTCTAGTTGTGAGTGCCTCTGGTTGTGCTATGTGGGATGCCACCTCATTATGGCCTGATAAGCTGTGCCATATCCACGCCCAGGATCCAAACCACGGAAACCCTGGGCCACTGAAGCAGAGGGCACAAACTAAACCACTCGGCCATGAAGAATGCAATGCCAACTCCACTTTAGACATTCTATCAATACTATTGACCAGATTCATAGATGATAGGAGAAAAACCACATGATGATTTCAAAAGATGAACAAAAACATGAGACAAAATCAACATCAATTCATGATTTTAAAAAAATTAGCAACTAAGAATTAATTGATTAAAGGTATTTACTTTTTAAATTTTTTTTTTAAAAAAATCACATTTGGTGGTGAAACATTGAAAACATTCTCTTGAAATGCAGGAAGAAGATAAGAATGCCCAGTGTTATCACTTCTATTTAACACTGTAAAAACCTTTTAATATACAAAAGAAACCATTTAAAAAGTTAGGAGTTAAAAGGGGGAAAAACAGCTGCCATTATTTTTAAATGGTATGATTGTCAAAGAAAACTAAAACAAAACAAAAAAACAGAAAACAGATAATTTGAATTAATAAAATAATGGGGCAATTTTGGCATATTTACATTTAACAGCAAAATAATCATCCATATGTCATTTCATATTAAGAAAAAAAATTACAAAAGGTAAGAAAACTAAGAGTAAATCTAATAAATATATTTGAGATTATTGTGATATAGGAAATCATAAATCTTAGTAAAAGGTATTCATGAAGTCCTAAGCAAGGGGAGAGATACATTAATAGAAAAAGGCAATATCATAAAAATATAACTTCACCTCATACTGACTCATAGATTAAATTCAATTCCAACCAAAAAAACCTGCAAGATTTTTATGAAACCTACAAGGTGATTCTAAAATTTATTTGAAAAATGAAGTGCCAAGACTTAATTCTGAAGAAGAAAAATAGTGGTTTTTCCCCCTACAATTCATCAAGATCTATTAAGAATATAGACAAGTTGGCCAATGGAAGAGAATAGAGAAACAGACCTATGCTTATATGAAAACCTAAAATATGATGGCGATGACAATGCAGAACTTAAAATATGATGAGATTGCATCCAGAGATGGAATATTTAATTATTTTTTTAATCCAGATGAACTGAGGACTGCAACGTAAAAGGCAAAGCTGTAAAAATTTAGGAGACAAACATAGGGGATATTTTAATGATCTCATATAGATAGGGTATTGTAAGCAATTTCCTAAAACACTAAGCCTGAGAGAACATTGATAAATTAACTACATTCAAGGGTAAGAACTTCTTTTGATCAAAATATACTGTAAAGAGAGTGAAAAGGTAAGTCAAAAACTAAGAAGAAATATTTTCCACACATGTCAGTGACAAATGATTCATATCTAGAACTTGTAAGTAATTTCTCAGAGTAAGTTTTTAAAAGGCAAGCACCCCAACACAAAAGTGAGCTAAGAATATAAAATGTTGTTCTTAGAAGATCAAACTCAAATAGTCAGTAATGCTAAACTGCATTAGTAAAATAAAGAAAAGCTAATTCAAACTATAAGAAGTTAACCATTTTGAAAACAGATATCCACCAAAGATTAGTCTCCCAGTTCCAATATTGGTGACATTGAAGAGAAATATGGAATCTATTACACTGCTGGCGGAAGTGTAATCAGCTACAACTATTTGAAAAGCAGTTTGAATCATCAATGTTGGAGGATGATTGCATACATCCTACAATCTAGCAATTGTACTACCACATGCTTATCTTAGAGAAAACCTTGCACATGTACGAGAATAATATACAGGGATAGCTATAGCAGCATTATTTACAATCAGAAAATAAAAGGAAAATAAAATGTCCATTAACAACTGTTCTGTGGATAATTTTGGTGACTTCATACAGGAGAAATATTATGCAACACCGAAAATTAATTACTTATGCACAAATATAGACACACCAGTCAGCACTCTACCACACTCAACCTGGGTAATGTGAGGATGGGACAGAATAATACGGAAAGTATTTAAATTAGGGTATTTACAAAGGATGGGTAGGATGTGTATTACACTAAGGCTAGTGATGATGTGGGCTGCAATCTCCCTTAGACCCAAAGGGATGAGGGAAAGAAGCTATTGCCACAACCCACAGAGGGCTGCCGTGTGAAGGGGGTCACCTGGCTGGATCTGTGGCCTCCAGCCTAGGGAAGCAGCAGCCCTGAGGAGACTCTACACGGAGGGGTATAGAACAAATTCTCCTTCCTCCTATGGCTTGCTGGCAGATGTATACTCTCCAAAAACAAAAGTCCTAAATTACAGCATTTGCGAAATGGCATAAATACTCCCCCTTCCCCAGGGCTGATGAGACAGGATGAGCTCGCCGGGGGGTATTCTTGTGAAATGAAGAGGAGTTCAAGGATGAGATGTGAGGGCCTCTAGGTTGGAGGTTGGGGAGGTGGGAAGGAGGAGACTACGCTGTAGGAGAACGAATAAGAGAGAATCGGGTCCTGGAAGTCAGGTGAAGATGCTTTCCAAGTTTGGAGTCAGCAGCTGGGTCAACGGCTGCGGATTGGCCAGGGAGACGAGGAGCGACTCAGAAGTGACCACTGCATTCACCTACCTGAGATCCTTGGTGACCCTGAAGGGGCTGCTCCGTAGAGAGGTGGGGTGAAATCTGATGGGAATTCATTGGAGAGAGGAAAGGAGAGACATCAGCACAGCAGTTTCTTTTGAAATAGTTCTTTGGAGGAGCGTTCTTTCACTGGCACAGGGGAGCAGTGGCTGGAAGAAGATGTGGAGTAAAAGGAAAGTTTTGTGTTTTTATTCTTTTTCTTTTTAAGAAAGAAGATATTATGTCATTTGTTCATGGATGTGAATTATCAAAATGTATTATATAACATGTTTTTTGATGCTTGGAAAAATAAATATTTGGGAATACTTTTTGTAGCTTGTTTTCAAAGATTAGAAATAATTTTTCTTTCTTTTGAGAGTAGTCAGCACCATATTTTCTTTCACTGATATTATTTTGTGTTTTTCACATATAGGTATTCCTTTCTGTGAAATTAAAAGATACTACACTAAAATAATTCCAAAGAAAGAGAACTCTCTGTTGTACCTTTTTTCCAACTATGATATAAATATTGTTTAAAATATATAAACTGGATATTGCTCTCAAAGGAAAAGTCATTGGAAAGCTTGTGCCCAAGAAAGGGCCACAGATAGCCTTGTTCAATTCATATTCATCTTCACTTATTTAATCTTTCTGAACTTTCCTGGTAGAGAAAGAGTCATTAAACATTCTCTACTGATGGAAAGGTTCCTACTAAAGCACAATGATTGCTATTTTACCCAAACACACAGAGTTCTGCAAGCGTGTGTGTGTATATATGCATATGTGTATTCATATACATATACATATGAATCAATACATATGTTTGTGTGTCTGTGTATCACTCTGTGTTCATGTGAACATGTATGTATGTATGTGTACCATATTTCTGTATAGTTATTGATGCGGGGTCGGAGAGCCGAGGAGTCGAAAGAAAGATTTCTTAGACTCTCAAGATCTGGCAGTAGTGCTCTTTTATTTAGAGAATAGTATAGAATAGCATGGGGACAGGACCCATGGGCAGTCAGAGCTTCTGCTGCCGCCGCTTCTGCTGCCCCCGCTGGCATGGGGACAGGACCCATGGGCAGGCAGAGCTGGTGCGTGGGGACAGGACCCACGGGCAGTCAGAGCTCCTGCTGCTGCCCCGAGTTGAGGGTTAGGGCTAATTTTATAAGGCATAGGTATATGATTCATCTCTTTACAAGACAAAGGAAAGAACATGAAAAAAGTTAAAATGGTATCAGTGCGGGTGGGGTCTGGTCATTGAGTGATCCCATGACTTTTAGACAAGAATCAAATCGGATTAAGTAAAGGTTAGAAAGGTTAGACACCACCACCCTAAACCAGTTACATGAGATTGCCAGACAGCAACCAACTTAAGTTCTTGCCTCTGGCATTGACCAAGAGCCTCTAGAGATAAGACCATCCCCCCTTCTTCCTGGCACAGAGAGGGCGGCATCTTCACAGATAGAGGTTTCCCTTAGAAATGTAAATGTTTCCCAACAAAGGGGCAAACAAATTCCACTCCTTGGAGCCTGAATCTCATCTCTAGTTTTAAAACTAACCAGCCTAAAAATCCTCATCATAAGCCATTTTAAAATTAAGCAGCCTAAAAATCCTCAGCAGTTATGGCTTTCGAAATAAGGTTTACTAAATTTTGGTGAATCTATCCTGAGTAGCCTACATGCCCAAAGAAACAGATATATAAATGTCAACTGGATTTTGCTCTCAAAGGAAAAGTCATACAGAGCCTGATTAGTCCTCCAAGGAAGGGCTGCAGATAGCTTTGTTCAGGTCACATTCATCTTGGTTTGTTGAATCCTTCTGAATTTTCCTGGTAGAGAGTCATTAAACATTCTCTATCCAAGGAAAAGTTCCTATTAAAGCACAATGAGAGAGAGAGATTTATTATAAGGACTGGCTCATGTGATTGTGGAGACTGAGAAGTCCCATGATTTACCACCTGCAAGTTGGAGACCCAGGAAAGCTATCCTGTGAACCAGGGGAGCTGATGGTGTAAATCGCAGTTCTAGTGCAGAAGACTAGGCCTGATTCAACCAGTTAGGCCAAGGGCTTAGTTCTCTTCTCCCCAGCCTTTGTTCTAGTCAGGCCGTCAATAGATTAGATAAGTTGCATGCACACTGGGGAGGGCCATGGGCTTCATTGAGGCCACTGATTCAAATGCGAATCTCACCTGGAAACACCCTCACAGACACACCCAGAAATAATGTTGACCCAAAGATCTGGGCACTCCTGACCCAGTCAAGTTGACAGATAAAATCAACCGTCATAGTCTTTAAGTAGTGTAACATCTAAAAAACTAGATGAAACATTTATATAAATGGTGCTTTGTTTTGGTTTGTCACTTTTATTTGTTTTTGAGATAGAAAGTATAATATCTCCTAAAAGAGGAAGAACGTGGACTTCTGTAGTTTGAAGGAGGGGGTCTAAACACCCTGGGGTAGAACTGGAAAACCATTGTGGTTGCAGTAACAGCTGACTTGAGCCTTAGAGGACTGTACGTTTTGGTCACACAGAAATGGGGGTTGGGGAGGAGGCATCGGGCAGGAGGAAGTGGATTCACATCCAGAAAGGTCAACAGAGAGGTCCAGCAGGCCATGAGCAGACACAGGGAGAACCTCCAGAGGCAGCTTTATCTGCTTCCATAGATGAAGATCTGATCACCAGAAGTTTAAAGATTTAATGTTAGCAGTCAATATCGAAGGTAATAGATTCTTTTTACGTCTAAGCCCATATAGAGATACATTTTTTACTTTGAAAATTTTAACAGTAATAATATCTTTAAAGCAACTGTATAACTGTATTTGTACACCTGTGTATGTGTGTGTGTATATAAATATAAATTAAAGTATGAAGTTGGTTTAAAAAATAATAGACAGGTATACAATGAAAAGAAAATTCTCCTGCCCAAACTTCTCCATGCTTAGTCTAATAGCTCTGAGATAACCACTTTTGACTCTTTCTACTTTTGGTTCTAGAACTTTTTGCCACACCTACAAATATAATTTTTTTCCTTCTTATTTCAATTTATCAGATTCCTTCATTGGCGTAAAAGATGAGAATTTTAGCCTGTGTGCATTAGCCTCCCTCAAACACCTCTTGTTTCTTCTTCCAATGTTAGTTATTGGACTTAAAATTTTCTCAATAATCACTTTAATATTTTTTATTAGAACCTCTTCTTTACTGAATAATGAATAAAACCGAAAAAAATGTGTGAAAATATCTGAAATGTATAAGTATATGTACAATTTTTAAATCTCCTGTATGTCCATTCCCCAATCCCACACCCTCTCTGATCCCTTCAGAAGTAACTCCTATTCTGCACTATATATTGTTTATCTTTCTCTGCTTGGTTTGTAATCCTACCAAATATCTGTGCTTCTAGATAATATAATCTGTATCAGCTTTTGAACTTTATGTGCGTGGACTTACCCTGAATGCATTTCTCTGCAGCTTGCGTTTGCTGCTCAACTTGTCTCTGAGCTTCACCTAGATGGTTATAATTCTTTCATTTTTCCTACTGTATAGAAGTACCTTTTTTTTTTACAACTTTATTGAGGTATAATTGACAAATAAAACTGGAAGATATTTAAAATGTACATCATGGGGGTTTGATATACATATATTCATTGTGAAAGGATGCCCACCATCTAGTTAATTAACACAGCCATCACCTTGCATATTTACCTTTTTTTAATGTGAACATTTAAGTTCTACTTCCTTATGATTTTTTTCTGGATGACGTATCCGTTGTTGAAGGCGGGGTATTGACGTCACCTATTTTTGCATTGCTGTCTACTTCTCCCATCAGGTCTGTTAATATTTACTTTATACACTTAGGTATTTCTTTGTTGGGTGCATAGATATTTAAAAATGTTACATCCTCTTCTTGGGTTGAATCTTTTCTTTGTCTCCTCTTATACTCTTTGGCTTCAAGTCTATTGCGTCTAATATAAATGTAGCTACCTCTGCTTTTATTGGGTTTCCATTTGCATGGAATATCTTTTTCCATTCCTTCACTTTAAGTCTGTGGGTGTCCTTAAAACTGAAGTGAACCTCTTGTAGGCAGCGTATAGTTGGGTCTTGTTTTTTAATCTATTCTGCCACTATGTCTTTTGATTGGAGAATTTAGGACATTTATTTTTAAAGTAATTATTGCTAGATATGGACTTACTATTGCCATTTTGTTAATTATTTTCTGGCTGTTTTATAACTCCTTTGATCCTTTCTTCTTCTCTTTGCTTCTTTCTTTGTGATTTGATGATATTCTGTAGTGGTATGCTTAGATTCCTTTTTCTTTATCTTTTGTGTATCTATTATTGGTTTTTGCCTTATGGTTACCATGAGGATTATATACAACTTCTTACATTTATAACAGTCTATTTTAAGGTCATAAGAACTTAAGTTTGAATGTATATGAAAGCTCTATATTTTTAGTCATCCTGCTCCCCACATTTTATGTTTTTGATGTCATAATTTACATCTTTTTACCTTATGCGTCCATTAACAAATTATTGTAGCTGTAGTTATTTTTACTACTTTTGTCTTTTAATCTTTATACTACATTTATAAGTGATTTACTCACCACTGTTACACTGGAGTATTCTGACTTTAGCGATATGTTTAGTTTTATCACTAAGACATACTTTCATATGCTTTCCTATTACTAATTAGTTTTGTTTCAGTTGAAGAAGTCCCTTTAATATTTCTTGCAAGGCTGGTCTAGTGGTGATGAAGTCCTTCAGTTTTTTTCTTCTCTGGAAAACTCTTTATCTTGTCTTCAATTCTAAAGGACAACTTGACCAGGTGGAGTATCCTTGATTGGTGGTGTTCTTCTTTCAGCACTTTGGATGTATCATGCCTCATCTGTTTGGCCCGCAAAGTTTCTGATGAAAAATCTGCACATCGTCTTATGGGAGTTCCCTTGTATGTAACAAGTTGTTTTTCTCTTGCTACTTGTAAGATTCTCATTTTGTCTTTAACTTTTGACATGTTAATCGTAATGTGTCTCCAGCAGGTCTCTTTAGTCTATTTTATTTGAAACTCTCAGGGGTTCCTGAATCTGGATATCTGTTTCTTTCCACATGTTAGAAAAGTTTGAATACGTTATTTCTTAAAGTGAAAGAAATTCTTCATTTCTTTATATGAACTTCAGAATTTCTTTATATGATTAAAACAATGTATATATCCATTCTGTTATACATGCTCATTTGAATTATTTCCAATGTTTACAAAAACAAATTATGATTGACTGTATATTCTTGAGCATGTCTCCTTGCCCACACATCCAAGAGTTTCTCTAAGGCAGAAGTTGAAAAACTTTTTCTGTAAAGAACCAGATTGTAAATATCTTAGGCTTTGCAGGCAACACATTGTCTCTGTCACATATGCTTGCTTGTTTTTTGTTTATTGGATTTTTACAACCATTTACAAATGTAAAATACATCCTTAGCCCCTGGGTCATGCAACAACAGTTCCCAGGTTGGGTTTGACCCCAGACCATAGTTTTCTAACCCCTTCTCTGGGGCCAATGTTTTCAGTCATCTCAAAATGACTCACAGTAAGTAAAACATTTTATATCACAATGCCATTATATGCATACACACACACAAATTAAACCGTATCTATGCTCAATACATGTGATGTTGCTATTCTATCCTTTAGAAGAAAATATGGGTTATTACCCGTTCAATTAATTTTGCAACCCACAAAAACATCCAGACATGTAGTTGGAAAAACGTTGCTTCAGGAGTAAAATTCTTGGATCCTAAGGTATTTACATCCTCTTTACCAAATAATGGCAAATTACTCTCCAAAGTAGACATAGCAGTTTGTACTCCCATCAGAAGTATATGAGTTCCCTGTTGCAAGTAATTTTGTCCAAATTTTATAGTGTGCCTTTCTGTTAGAATATCAAGGTATCTCATCTTAATTTTAATGAAAAAATTTTTAATTGTGATAAAACATATGTAACATAAAATTTACCATCTTAACCACTTATAAGCATATTAATTACATTCACATTTTTGTGGAACCATCATCATTATCCTCCTTCAGAATTATTTTCATCTTCCAAAACTAAAACTCTTGTCAAGTTCAAAAGCAAATTTGCCTATTATTTTATCTCAAAATGAGTTTATTCAGGAATAGCAATATGGGATATTCATGCTATAGCAATCCATAGGCAAACACAGAAAACAAAGGAAGGGAAGTGCCTTTATAGAGATAAAGGGGGAGTAGGGAGGGGCTGTTCTAAATGAAAGTTCATTGGGGGAAAGTAACAGTTCAGGGCAGCATGGCCTTCTCATTGGCCGAGCTGCAGCTTTTCTCATTGACTGGGTGGGGAGAGAAATCTTCCTTCAGTAGTAAAATAGTTTTAGTTCTTGTTGAGGATGCAAGTGTTCAGCTCCTCCTGTTTGGTGTAATTGATGATGTATGATAGGGCGTGAGAGTTCTCCCTACAAGTCTTCCCAACTCCAGTTTAGTTAAGTGTTCTTTTATTGATTTCCCCACTCTATGTAGATTAAACAATAACTCCCTGTTCCTCCCTCCTTGCAGACCCTGGAAACCATTATTGTACTTTCTGTCTCTATGCATTTGATGATTTGGGGTATTTTACATAAATGGAATCATACAGTATTCATTCTTTTGTGACTGGCTTATTTCACTTAACAGAATGTTTTTAAGGTTCATTCATGTTGTGGCATAAATCTTAAATTCTTATCTTCCTGAATTATAATAATATCAATAATCTTTTAATATATTTATTTGCTATTTACATTTCCTTTCTGTGATGTCTTTTCCTGTTTCTTTGATTTTTCTTTTCTTTCTATTTTAAGAAGTTACTTTTACACATTTTGTGCTCTAATCTTTGTTTCACTTTTTTTGAACTCAAATATCATCTCCTAGTTGTGGCTAACATTGGTTGAAGGTGGTTTTGCAAGGTAAATGGAAACACTACCAACTTGGGACCCTTCTAAATTCTCAGCTCAACTTTTTTTTTTTTGACCACTCACACCTTTAAGGAGAGCAGTTTGATATTATGACTTACCAAGAAAATATAGTTTATCAAGGAAGTCCTCTGGTAGTTTATCACTAATTCTCCCAAACTACGTAGACTTAAGCTAGAGGAAGCTCTTTTATGAAGCCAATAAAGCTTAAGTTTCAGACTCCCTTACTTGCGTAGGACCAACCTTATATTTGTAAATATGTATTCTTTTTCTTAAAAGCACACTTAAAAATTGTATAAGCTTAGCAAAACCCAGAACTGCCTAGGTCCAGCCCTTTGGGTATGTTTCTTCATAGTCCCCACTTTCCTTGGCTCTAGTCTCTGTACATTTTCCTCTGTATCTTGCCTGGCTGAAATGGTATAGCCCAAGTTCACCTGTTTTAACAAATACTTTAAGGCAAAAGTCAGCTTCAGTGTTCTGATTTCCTCTGTTAGATTCTTTTATTTAGTTTTCAGGCTCTAAGTATTTATTTTCTTCCCTACTTATTGATACATTTAAAAATATTTTTAAAAGTATATTTTATTCAGCATGTTTAATGGTTCAGATGGATGATTTGTCAGATTATCTAAACTGATTTTGCTGAAAATGGGAGACTATTGTAATGTAGTTTAGCTTATATTTTTTGATTGATTACCCGATAAAAATTATCTTGACTCCCAATTAGACTAAATGAGAGCTGTTGCATCCCTAACCTTTTCTCTAACTGACCTTTCTCATCCATCATTCAATTTCTGTGAGAGAGAGCTTACACTGTCTGTTTATAACATTTATACTGTCGTTAGATCATCCGTGTTTTGTCTTTAAGTTAATTTTAACATTAAAAAAGCCAATAAATGGTATTTACAACACTATATTTTATAAACGTTATTAATTACAAAATTAAATATCATAATTTGAGCTGCAAAAGGAGTAAATGTTGTCCAGTAACACTCAAATCATATAGTTCATCAAGTGTGCAACACCATTCTATATCAAAGCTTGAGCCAAACTAGTTTGCAAAAACACACACACATAGACACACACAGGCTATCCTCATTATTTGCAAATTTCATATTTGTGAATTCACCTACTTGCCAAAATTTCTTTGTAACCCCCAAATCAATAGTTGGAGCACTTCCTGATTCATTCACAGCTATACCAGAGCAACAGAAACTTCGAGTTGCCCTTCGGGCATTTCCCAGCTAAGGTCAAACAAGGCAGTGCCTGCCTTCCCATTAAGCTCTTACACTATAGACTAGCATCCTTTCTGCTTCCTATTTAAAGTCACGTTTTTCACATTTTTGTGCTTTTTCTTTGATGATTTTGCTGTTTAAATGCTGATTTTACTGTTTAAAATGGCTTCCAGGAGCAGTACTGGAGTACCGTCTGGGGTCCTAAATGCAGGAAGACTGATGTACCTTACAGCGAACAAAAACGTGGCTTAGATGAGTTCCATTCATGCATAAGTTATAATGCTGTTGGTTGTGAGTTCAATGTTAATGAATCAAAAATATGGTACATCCAAAAAAGGAAGAGGAAATTTACGGATCTGTACATGAGGCTGCTCTGAAAAGTGCTTAAGTTAACATCTATAGGGTGTGATGAAGCGCTGGAAAAGTGGCTAAATTTGTGGATTCATGAGATGATGACAGATAAGAAAAGTTGAGGGGGCAGCATTGTAATGAGGCCAGGAATCAAAGATATTTGCAGCTATGTTACCCTGGGTCAGGAAAACCTAAAACCCTTCTCAGCTAGTATGGCCTGGCTTGCACTTTTCAAAAGATAATGTGGCGTGAAAAATGTTAAACTTGCAGGACAGGCAGGCTCTGTGATCAGAAGGCAGCAGAAGAACTTACAAAAATACCTTCTAAGTGTTACAAAGAAAAAGAGTTATGTATAGAAAGGCAGGTTTTAAACACTACCGAGACTGGCTTGTTTTATAAGGACACTGGCAAACAAACCAATACTATGCAAATGGTGGTAAATGTTGTGACCAGAGGCTCCAGCAAAAGCAATAGTTCAGTGTTTGCTAAGTCAGTGTTCATGGTGACTTTATAGAGCATAACTACCATGAAAAATGAGAATTGACATAGATATAGAGAGATATAGATATTTAGATGAAAGAGATATAGACATACGTGTTGGAACAATTGGCAAAAATTTTATATTGATGTGGTATTAGATTAAAGGAAGAAATTATTCATTTCTAGGAGTAATAAATTTTTGGCTATGTTGAAAAATGCTCTTGTTTTGGAAATAAATAGTGAAATACATAGTGGTGGTTTGTCAGAATGCCTATAGCTTATTTTAAAATACTCAAACATAAAAATTAAAGCAATTAAAATGATTAAAAATTGACGTCTCTCTCCAGCCTAGGAAATTATATTCTACCTTTACATTGATTAACGTCATTCCTCCATTCATTTGCTCTTCATTATTCCCCTTCTCTTTCTCTTTCTCTCTCTCCCTCTCTCCCTCCCTCCCTCCCATTCTCTCTTTTTCTCAAACTCTTTGAAGATCCTACACTGACTCTGTGTATCTTAAATATTATTTCATTTTTGCCATCTTCTCTTTTCTTTTGGGTCTCCTTTTAGCTCTATATCCTGGAGATTTTTCTTTACTTCAACTTCCAGCCTTTCTACTGACTTTTTTGTTTTTAATTTAAGCAATCACATTTCACATTTTCAACACTTTGTTATTTTTTTCCATTGGTCCTTTTCTGTAGTAGCCTGTTCTTGTTTTACAGATATAATATATTTTTGAAAATATCTGAAGTTAATAATTACAGATGTATATTTCTGCATAAAGTAGATGCTGCTGTGTGCTTCATTGTTCCATGAATGGGGACAGGCCATGTTGACTGGTGTGTTAGAGTGTGTAGACACAGGGAAGGCAGGCTGGTTGTGCCCCACATTTACCTCAAATACCAATATAAGGCGATTTTATTCTGGATTGCTAACCTCTATACACTAATTATTTTTCTTTTGAATATATTGTCAATATTATTTTTAAGTAACATACATTCTCTCATCAGGACACCAGTGAGATTGGATTAGAGCTCACCCATCTGACCTCGTTAATCTTAATTACTTTCTGAGAGGCCCCATCTCCAAATACAGCTGCATTTGGAGGTACCGGGGGAGAGGGCTTCAACATAGGAATTTCGGAGGGACACAATTCAGTCCAGGCACACCAACCAGCATTAACAAACTGACACACTTCTCTTATTACTCTATTTATTCATACATATTGCTGCTTTCTCCTTCCTGACCATTTGGGAGTAAGTTGCCAGTGTGGATCCTCATTACATCTTGGTGCTTCAGTGTGCATTTCCTAAAAAGAAGGATACACTCCTAGAAAGCCATGGTGTTATCATTCAAATCAGAAAATCAACACTGAGATAATACTACCTTCTAATTCAAAGACCCATTCAAATTTTGCTGTTTGTCCTCAAAATCTTTTTGACAGATTGATGATTCTATCCAAATTCCTGTGTGTTTGTTGTCTAATTTCTTTGATAGCCTTCGCTTTGGAAAATACTTTCAGTCTTTTGCTTGTTTTCTATGACCTTGACCCTTTGGAATAGTACGGAGCAGTTACGTCACAGAATAGCTTGCAATCTAGATTTGTGTGAAGCTCCTAACGGTCAGATTCAGGTTGTAAAACTTTGGTAGGCATACCACAACAGGGCTGCTGGTTGACCCCACTGGAAGATTCTCAGGGACACTGTGCCTCATTACTGGTGATATTAATTTTATCACATGGTTAAGATGTTATCTGCAAGGTTTTTTCACTCTAATGCTAATTGGTAAGTATTTTTACTTATTAATATTATTTGACATTTTACTGTGTGGTAGACTTTCACTTTCTCCCTTATTTATTTCCTTATTTATTCATATCAGTGCAAGCTCATGCATTCCTACTTTACTCAATATGTTATAATCTGTTTCAATAATTATTTTAATGTTCAAATTGTTCTGTCTTTGGCCTTCACATCCTTTTGATATGTCTACTTTATTCTATGGGGCAAGTAGATTGTTGCTTGTTTCACTGGATGGACAGAGATTGAGGGGGAAGGAGGAGAAAACGTAGGGAAATGGTCCAAATATTTCATATAGTGGAATCTTTATAATTAATGTTTTTCTGACCCACAGCCCAGTCATGCTCCCCACACCTGCCAGGGTAGAACTCAGAGCATCCCTGGAACTCTGACTGGAAGAATAGCTCTCACCCCTGCAGCCATCTGTTTTTGTTTTCTGCTGATGTCCCTTCCCTCCACTCTGATTTCATCCCTCCTTGAGAACACTTTTGCGTTCTGTCTTCTGGAATATTTCTGTTTTTCTCCTGCAGAAGATCTCTACTCCACTTTTTATTGAAAGTAAAAACAATCCCTACTTTTGAAGCATGTTTACTGTTATGATTGATATACAATATTGCATCATAACTTCATATTCACACAGCATGTTTTACAGTTTACAAAGGGAAATCTTTTAATCTGTCTTTATGCTCTGATGAAAGAAGGATAAGAATTATTATCCTTAAATTTAGAAAACAAAGATTTTTGAGATTAAATGTAATCATTGTATTTCTAAGTTCATAAAGTAAGCAAATGATGCAGCCAGGGGCTAAAATCAATGGCTTCTGCCTTTGACCTCTCTGGGCTTCAGTTTCTTTATTTTTTGGAAGGTAAAGTCAGTGTATTGTCAGCACTTTGAGATTTTATGTCTGAATGAGTTCTTAGCCAGCTCTGTTCCTCTTATGTTAGTCATTCTTACCTTCATTTTTTGTAAAGAAAGTTGGGAATATTAAGTATCCTTGGTAACGCATAGAAATTATTAGCCAAATATTATGTGTTTGTTGTGGAGTAAGGCAAATTTAATAATTTGAATGTGGAAAATCAAATCAAGATTTTGTAAGAATAAAATAACTCATGGTCAGTGATCTCTTTTGTCATTTTCTTTATAGGAGGAAAGGTGATAGAAATACCTGTGTACCTCCTGAGAATGGCCTTGGCACACCCTAATATTTGTAAAGTGCTTCAAAGTAACAGAGGGCTGACTTAATGGTGGGGCAGATTGGGGAAATACAAGAAGTACTCTACTGCGATAGCAATAGTCTCCTAATGACAAATCAGAGAGTGGTTTGTCAGGCTCTGTATCCTTGCTGGATTATTAAGAACTGGAATAGCTCTCTGCTCAAATGTTTGCAATCACAACCAAAGGCAAGGGGAGTTGAGCCTGAAGCAGCTGAGATTAGTTCGATGGCTCGCAATCATCTAGTCCTCTAACACCAGCGGAATGAAATTAAGTATTTTTTTAACATTGAAAACAATTTTATCTAATAGGAAAAAGCCACACTGGTGTGGCTGGACTGTGGGTATTAAATATATTGTCCAAGTTTAAATGATGCTATTTATTATCAATGATTATTCTACTGGTGCGTTTGGGACGGGGGAAATGAAAGTGGTTTTTATCTCATTAGCATGTCTCCACCGCTAACGGTTCGTAATATTAGCTCCCTTTGATCTTCCTTTTGATTACAGTGCACAAGCTGATATAATCTGTTATTATTTCCATTAATAACTAAGTATCTCTTGTGGTTGACAAGGCAATTTGTTATTATCAGGCTGCCTTTGTGCACGGCAAAGAGGTTTCCACCCTCTCCCCCGCCCAGCCCGGTAAAACAACAGGCGTTTATCTGCTCTCAGCAGCGTCGGGATGTTGTCCTCTTCAAAGGGGCTCTGTGAGCACTGCTGGACAAAGACAGGAAGCGCCTTGACAGTTAGATAGAAAACAGAGGGTGGAGATTCTAATCTAGACACAATTTCTACCTCAGAGGCTTCAGCAAATTGGGCAATCTAACCCCAAGCATATGCTGCTGACCCGGGTTTGTTTTCTTGAGGGTTAAGTTGGGCAGAGAAGAGGAGTTAAGGATGGTAGTGAGATGGTGGTGGTGAAGCTGAAGTTTCTCTTGCAGCAAGTAAAGTCTATTTTCATTGTCACGTCCTCAGGTTTCAGGTCTCCAAAATTTGAGTTTTGGCAGATTATGAAGGTGAAAGATTCGCCACTCAAGAGGCATTATTGTCAAGTTTCTATATTTGTCTTAAATTTAATGTCTGCCATCCTCATTCCCAGAGATTTTGAGATATTTGACAAACTTTGACACGTACAAGGATAATTTTCTTCCACTTCCAAAATGACTCCACCTCTAAGAATAATACAGTGGTTGATTCATTAAGAGAGAAAAGATCGTGAGTGGAGTTGAGTTCAGGATATGACAACTCCATATCTTTTAAGTAGAATGGAAGGACTTCAAAACACAAACTTTTTCTAATGGATTGAGTTGACACCCTGACTCTGTCATCTACCAGCAGAAGTTTCGTTTCTTCTAAATCTATTGGTTTGCAGGGCAGATTATATTCTTGGAAGCCTCACTATCCTATGAATTTAACCAAACTGCCTCTAACAACAGCACAAAGAAGGCGAGGGAGCTATTTAAAGTGGCAAAGTCACTTGGAGGCAGCTGTTGACGACTGCTGGCATTCTCCAAGGTAATGTTTTGTCTGTGGATGTATGTTCTGCTGCATTGATGATCTTTGCACGTGGTCATGAAAAACTATGCCCCTATGCTTGAATGCCTTAGAAAGAATAGAGATAAAAGAATGAATTAGTTAAGTCAGACAGTCCAGTCAGGTCCTTTCGAGCCCGTGTTGACCTCTGAGATAGTTGAGGTGCTTTTGAACGTGCTTTTGACTTTAGAGGTTACTGAGTTCATGGCAGAGACGCCTAGTGGTCACAAGGATAAATGCAATTTCAGCAGGTCTTCACCCTACAAATTCCAGCTCTTTAATAGATCCACCCAGATCATGTTGCAGTTGGTGGTGCGTCCTCTGGGCTAGGTTTTGAAGGTGCTGTCGAATTGATTCTCACTCCTAGTGACCATGTGTACAGCAAAGCTGAACCCTGCCTGGTCTTTTTGCACCATCCTCTCATCTTCTGACTGTATCAGCCAATGCTCCACTGCTTTTCATATGGTTTTCATGGCAAAAGTGGGTGACCAACTCTTTCTTCCTAGTCTGTCTTAGTCTGGAATCACTGCTGAAACCAGTCCACCACAGGTGATCCTACTGGTATTTGAAATACCAGTGGCATAGTTTTCAGCATCACAGCAACACACAGCCACCAGAGTATGACAACCAACAGACAGGCAGTGTGGTTACCTGATCAGGAAAGAAACCTGGGTCACAGGGGTAAGCATGCTGAATCTTAACCACTAGGGCTGGCTCTAGGCTAGCTTACAGCAAGCTCAACTCCCTTCCTGCTAAGGACTTAGTGACATAGTGAGAGCCCCTTTTAACTAGAATGACTGGCCAGTTAGATGGTACCTATCTATCCTGAGAAGGGTTCACTCACCTCCATATTAGTAGAAAGCAACTACCTTTACCTTAATGCCTAATTATCGGCCTTCACTAAGTTAGGAGGTGCGCACGTTACTTCTGTTTTCAGTTTACGCCATAATTCCGGATGATTCTTGTATTCTTGGTGTTCTAAAACAAGCAATAAGGCAGACATTTTGGGACTCTAAGAGTTGAAACAAAGTGTTTTTCTTGTGATTCTTTGTTGTCTGCACAAAATAGGATTAAACAACATTTAGATTTTACATAGATTTTACATTGATTTCAGTCCCTCTGCTTGTGAGATTGTTCTCTATCAAACATCCAAGCACTTCCAGGCCATCCACTTTTTTTGGTGGGGGCGGGGCGGGTACAGACATTGAGCTTTGTCCAAACTAGGGGACTGCTCCTCCATGAGATATCCTGACTTCTATTATTATCTGCCTGGGTACAGAAATGATTGGCAGCCTCAGGGCTCCTTCATGACTTCTTCCCCTTTATCTCAGGGCAGTCAGCTGGCGGAGCCCTTGATTACAAAGAAACAACATTAAGCACTATGCAGGAACTGCATGTTCCACTTGTTGCAAAGTGTGGAATTTATCTTCTGGGAAAGCCACGCTGAGGTCTTGGTGTGACTCACTTTAACATAATAGAAATCAGTCATGATTTGTTAATTTCATTTGTCCCTCCACAGAAAAGAAAAATCATTAATTGTGTGGTGTTGGCAGATGTTTTCCAGGCCATAAACTGAAATTTGACCAATGTTTTTGCAGAATACATCCTTAGGAAGTAGATGCCATCGTTCAAACTTGAAAAATAAAGGAACTATTTCAGAGAAACTGAGTAACTTCGCCAAAGTTATTCAATTTCTAGAGGTAGAAACACTTTTTGAAACTGAAGCTAAGATTTTTCACACCAGTAGTATTTTTTCCCCTATTAATTTCTTTCTTGAAAGAGGAGATGAAAAAAGCTACAAAATTTGAAGTGAATTAGCTCGGTGATTTTTGGAGTAATGGGCTTTTTGACATGAATTATCTAACTTTTATCAGGTTGAATCATAACCCCCATAGGAGGTGTCAAAGAGACTGTGGAAGACCAAGGCTATTAGGTGTAATTATTTTGTTGAGCTGTTATTATTATAACTGCACATTAGAGAACATTATTTAAAATCTATTTCAGTATACAATTTATATAAATTGTTTGATATGACTTTATTGTTTATCTATATAAAAAACTCATTTTTAGCTTTGAGACATGTATGCCTTCATCTTTACAAAATCTGAAGAATATAGGCTCTTAGGAAGTATCATCTCTTGGAACTGTTTAAATTTGAGCTCCCCAGCCTCAGTTTACCATGTCCCACTCATAGATGTCTTGAAGGAGCAGGCTGATGGCCCTTAAAATGCACTGTGAACAGCCTGGGTTGAGTGCATTGGACTTGGAGTCAGCTAGAAGTTTGACAAAATGACCTTGGGCGACTCATACATCCTCTCCAAGTTCCAGTTTCCTCAGAAGCCAAATCTTAAAGGGATACTGGCATATATACGTGAATGAGTCTAACAATGTTTTCCCTAAATAATAGGTGCCTGGTAAATGTTAGTTGAATCTGAATCTATTTGCAAAGCAAAATTAAGTATGTGAACATTTTTTCTGCTGATTAGGAAAGCTTTCTGGTGTTTCGTCACTTGGCAACCAGATTACATTGGTTAGAGTACAACTGCCTTGAGGTTTAAGAAAAGCACAAAGGCTGCATGCATTTGTGTGACAGCCCCGCTCTGAGAGGACAGATGCGAAATCATAAAACACTGAAGAATAATGTATTCTGGCTAAGCTAGACCTATATAGCCTTCCTGGAGCTCCTGTTATTAGCCAGGCTTGTCAAGAACTAATCAGTAGCTTTCAAGTTTTGTAAAGCTACTCTGAAGGTTTACTTTAACCTTACCATACACAAAAATGTTTGTATTGCTACCCACTGATAAGAAAACTATTAGCATTCATTAAGTACAGCCATGAAGCTCTCCCCTTGGAAGAGCAATAATGCAGCCTTCCAGCTGCCATAATGAATGCAGTGTTTAATCTCTCCTTGGGAGACTGTCCTAACTTCAGATCTCTACTAGAGTTAGACACGCTGGGAAAAGCATGGCACTCTGGGAATGAGACTGATGACAGAAGGGTTATACTCTTGCTTGATTTTAGATCCAGAAAGTCTCCAAGTTATAATTAAAGCAGAAACTTTAATTTTAAAAGGAAAAGGAAAAGCGACTTGTTTAGGAAGGTGGAGAATTAACATTTATTTAGTGCCTACTACAAAAGACAGGCACTATAGAAGGGATCTTTAATCTATATTAGCTACTTTTCTCCTCATAACTACCCTCCAGGTTATCGTTCTACTAATGTTACAGAGGAGAAGAGAGAGACTCACAGAGATTGATTAATTGATTTAGCAGTCCAAAATCAGAGATAGAATGTAGCATAAGCATAGTAATAATTTGAATTTAGTTATCTCTGACTCCAGAGCCCAGAGCATTTTGTGCTACTAGAAGCTGTCCCTAAGAGCAGCACCTTATCTCTTATTTTTGGAAACCAGACTTCTCTGGGTAAGGAGCATATGACCTTCATGGTAGAACATGGAGAGCTGGAATCTTGTTTCTATTTTAGAGAACATTTGTAGCATATAATGTGAGGTCTTCTCTGTCTCACTTTGCTGACACATTGTCCTAGGATTTCTATTGAAGAACAGCATCCCTGGGTTGCAATATTCTTCAACACACTTCCTCTGTGAGCTCTGCCTTCTACTTCCAAGTTCCTTGAGTGGAAAATACCTGGTGTTGCATGTCGTCTGTTGTAGCTGCACAGCCAAACTAGGAAGCACCAGCACCAATGACCCAGGGACCAGGAAGGGTCCCTTTCTCTAAGGACCCATATGAAAGGTAACATCTGATGCTGGGCTAAACTATCAAGGCCTAGGCAGTTGAATAGCCCCTTGTCTTCCCCCTCCGTAAGTTTCTTCCACAGGAATCTAGATTTTCAACATTTTATGACCTCTGAGTTTCTTGAGCAGGTGGCAATGAATGATCTGCATTACCAAGGGGACCTGAAAGGAAAGAAAAAACAACTATTCCAGTCTGAAAAGATAGCCTACTCATAGGCCTGCCACGTAGTGACCACCTCACGATGATGTTCTAAGCCCTTTCACCCATGAGAGAAGATGAAATATGGAGACTGGGATTGTTGGGCATCACGGAATGCTGCTTTGATGATTTCATCTGGAAAAGTTGAAGCTTACCTTAAACATAAGCTTCAGAGCCTAGGACAGCACAGTATACAAAAAGTGGTGGGCATCTGCCTTTTAGTTCAACAACAAGGGAAACCAAAACCAAAAGCAAATTAAAACAAACAAATAACATGGCTTAATATTTTGGAAAGCTAAATTGAAATTGGTACTGATAAACTTACTGATAAATCACGTTAGAAGATGGAGATCGTCTCTAAGGTAGGCATGCGGTGCACAGATTGGGCTGTCCTTCCAGCTGCGCGATGATTCCAATGCACTGTGAGGTGGAATCTACCAGCTCAGTTTTGTTTCAGTGGTCATTCATGCCTGTTTGGGTCAATTCATAAACATTGTACTGAAATATCAGCTTTAAACATGCTTCATATGTGATTGCTAGAGCTTAACGCTTTATTTAACTGTACTTGTTTAGCTTGCTTGAATTCACTTGCACAAACCTTCTTTTCTATAAGAGATAGAAAAAGAAATGAGAGACTCCTGGTTAAAAGGAATCATTCTTGTAATTATTTCATTCTCTCTTCAATTTTTAAGTCTCTAACTTGGCTATGAGTCCTACTTGTATAATTTCAGTCCTGTAAGAACAAAATAATAAGGATATCCATGCAATATAAAATGTGTGTGTGAGAGAGAGAGAGGGAGAGAGAGGCAAGAAAGGAGGAGGATGAAAATCTCTCTTTAAATGAATTAAAAATAAAATCTGTGTGATATTATCATGCTTAATAAACTGTGGAAATGGTATTTTAGTCTCAGTAGGAGTTTAACCATTTGCATGTGTTTTCAGTTCCCTTAAGGCACTTCAAAAAATAAATAAACAAAGGAAGATTATGAGTTTCCTCTCTAGGAGAGAGCTCCATTGCTTCCACAGTTTAGGATGAAAGAACGCTGAAAGGTCTGTGGTTGGAAAGGGGCCAGAAACAGGTTCAGGTTTCAGGTTTCTTTTCAGGTCTGAGGCCTGGTGTAGGGAGGGCCCTTCTATTCTGTGGCTTGTATTCCTGCTTCTTTATTGATATGAAACATATAGTAGAAAAGAAAGGTACTCAGTTTCCTCCTACGTCCTGAGATATTGGGAGCATTGTTCATCTTTGGGAGTGGCCACATCATTGTAAACTTGGTCAAAAAAAAATTTCTTACTGATTTCTATTATACAAGTAAAGATTTTTGTTGAGGTTTGCGGGGGCCAGAAGAATAGAGGAGTAAGAGTGATCAGCAGGAGACAGGGAGTTTCCCAGTCGACAGAGTCTACTGAGCACTAGGAGTAACATGGATTATGGCAGCCAGCCCCAGGGAGTGCTGGGAATTGCTCCTAATAGAATTAGGCTGCGGATTGATATTCATCAGGGAGCAGTAGTCATCTGACATTTAGTTGTGCTCGGACCTCAAAATGCCTCCAATCTGGTGTTTTACTTTTTGTTTTGTTAATCCAATTAGTTAAAAATTCTGAATATCATTTTATTTGTGCATTTGCACATAGAGCAAAGGGAGTCTGTAGTCAAACATCATTGATTTGATTTTAGTTCATTCAAAATATTGCCTAAATTATCTAAGAGTTGTCTCAAGTCAACCAGCTAGATTTTCCTTATTTACGTTAAGTTGATCTAATGTATGGATGATGGTGAAGTTGAAGGAAAAACTATATCCCTTGAATACTTCTCACATTTGCTTCATAATTAAAAGTGGCAAACCAGATTTGTGAATCAATATGGTGACTTCATAATAGAAATAAGAAAAATCTCGGATTAGAAATAAAGCTTTTTTCCCAGCCTCTCTTTATTCTTCCCTCAAGTTTTATTAAAAACTTTAAAAATCATTATTAAAGGTTAAAATAACTATTAAAAATGAGAAACAGTATGTGCTATGGCATCTGTTCTTTTGTATCAAAATCACAGAACAAATACTTCAATTCATGCTCTTTCAGAGATATTTATTTACTTACCTGAATTTACTTGGTACAAAATATTCCAAGCCTGCAATTCTGCTGATAAACTTATATGTTTGCCACTGTTGTTTCTCTTTAAACAGCTTTATTGAGGTATAACTGATACGTAAAACTTGCTCAAGCTTAAAATGTACAATTTGATAAGTTGAGACAAACATATACATACCCCTCAAAACTATCACAACAGTCAAGATAATGAAATATCCATGACTTCAAAAATATCCTTGAGCCCCTTTGTAATCTTTCCCTTCTGCCCATCTTCTCTTCACCTGCTCATCTCCAGGCAACTATTGATCTGCTTGCTGTTCCTACAGATTTGTTTACGTTTCTATTGGTTTATATGAATGGAATTACACGTTGTGTACTCATCCTGTCCATTTGTTTTATTGAAGAGTATTAATATATTATTCAGTTTACCCCAGTCCGTTAATCCAGTCACTTCTTGTTGGACTTTTGATTTGTGTTCAGATTTTGTCAATTATATCTAAAGCTGATATGAACATTGTTCAACAAGTCTTTGCATGGACATATGATTTCATTTCTCTTATGTAAACACCTAGGATTTTAATGGTTGGATCATATGTTAGGTGAATGTTTAACTTTTTAAAGAAAATATTGAGCCGTTTTCCAAAGTGTTTGTACCATTTTACATTTATATCAGCAGTGTATAAGAGTTCCAGTAACACCACATCCTCTCCTACATCTGGTATGGTCAGTGTTTTAAATTTTAGACACTCTAAGAGATGTGTAGGAGTATGTCATTGTGGACTTAAAAAACATTTCTCCATTGACTACTGAGATTAAGCATATTTACATGCACACATTTATGATCTGTATATCTTCTTTGGTAAAGTGTCTGTTCAAATACTTTGCTATTTTTATTGAGTTGTTTGTTTTCTTATTATTGAATTTTGAGAACTCTTTACATAGTCTGGATACAAGGTCTTTATTGTTTATGTGATATGCAAATATTTTCTCCTAGTCTATAGTTTTTATTTTCATTCTCTTAATAATGTGTTACAAAGAGAGAGTTCTTAATTTTGATAAAATCCAATTTATAAATCTTTCATTTACAAATTGTGCTTTTGATGTTATATATAAGAATTCTTTGGCTACCTCAAAGTTGTAATGGTTTTCTTCCATTTTTTTCTAGATGTTTAAGAGTTTTAGGTTTTACATTTAGATCTATAATCTGTCTTGAGTTAATTTTTATATATGTTGTGAGATATGGATCAAACTTTATATTTTTGCATATGGATATACAATTATTCCAGCATCATTTATTGAAAAGGCAGTCATTTTGTGACTAAGTTGTTTGCATCTTGTAAAAGATTAATTGATCATACATGTGTGGGTCTATTTCTGAACTTTCAATTCTGTGCTATTGATATACCAATATTATGGTGTCTTAAAGTCAGGTAGTGTAAATTATCCAACTCTGTTCTTTTTCAAAGTTGTTTTGGATATCCTGGGTCATTCGATTTAAATAATTATTTTAAAATCAGCTTCTCAATTTCCAAGAAGCCCGATAGGATTTTGATTAATATGGTATTTAATATATAGAATCAATTTGGGAGCAATTAGTATTCTAAAAATACCAAATCTTCTGGCTCATGAATATTGTTTATCCCTCCATCTATTTGGTTCTTCTTTAATTTCCCTCAAGACTGTATTTTAGTTTTCAGTGTACACTTCTTGCATATCTTGTATTGGATTTATTTCTAACAATTTTATGTTTTTGAAGCTATTGCAAGTTGTATTTATTGCTTTAATTTCAATTTCTGATTGTTCACTGCTAGTATATAGAAATATAATTGATGTATTTTCATTCAGTTCAAATCACTTCTAATTTTCCTTTTTATTTCTTTGTTGCTCCATTGGCTATTTAGAAGTGTGCTGTTTAGTTTCCAAATATTTATAAGTGTAGTATTTAGTTTCCAAATATTTGAAGATTTTCCAAAGATTTTTCTGCTTTCATTTTATAATTTTATTCCATTATGGCTAGAGAAAATACTTTGTATGACTTGAAATATGTTAAATTTGTTTAATTATTTTATGGATTAGGATATAGTCTCTCTTGGAAATGTTCACTGTAAACTTGAAAAAAATTTGTGTTCTGCTCCTCTTGGGTGGAGTGTCAATTAGGTCAAATTGGTTGATATTCAAGTGCTTAGATTCTTATTTTCTATGTAATGGTTCTATCAGTTATTGATATAATTACTTAGGGAGGGATGTTGAAATCTGACAATAATTGTGGATTAGTCTATTTCTCCTTGAGGATCTATTAGTTTTTTTGTTTTTAAGAGAAGTTTTAAGTTCATAGCAAAATTAGGCAGAAAGTCAGAGAGTTCTCATATTCCTCCATATCCTCCCATCATTCCCAGCCTCCTCCACTGTCAATGTCCCACACCAAAATGATACATTTGTTAAAATCAATGAACCTACATCAACACATCATTGTCATCCAAAATCTACAGCTTACGTAGAGGTTCCCTCCTGGTGTTGTACATTCTATGGGCTTTCACAGATATATAATGGTATGTATCCACCATTAGAGTAATTATAGTATCATACAGAAAAGTTCTAATGTCCTAAAAATACTCTGGGCTCCACCTATTTATTCCTCCTTCCCCTTAACCATTGGCAACCACCAATCTATTTTACTGTCTCCATGGGTTTATCTTTTCCAGAATGTCATAGAATTCTAATCATATAGTACATAAACTTTAAAGATTGGCTTCTTTCACTTGGTAATATGCATTTTCAGTTCCTTCATGTCTTGATAGCTCATTTTTTAGCACTGAATATATAATTCCATTATATGGATGTAACAGTTTATCCATTCACCTACTAAATCACATTGGTTGCTTGCTAGTTTTGTCGGTTGTGAATAAAAATCCATAAACATCTGTGTGCAGGTTTTGTGTGGACATAAGTTTTCAATTCCTTTGACTAAATACCAAGATGTGCAATTGCTGGATCATATGTTTATTTTTGTAAGAAACTGCAAAACTGTCCAAAGTAGGCATTCAAGTTTTTATTCAAATCAGAAAAGAATGAGAGTTCCTGTTGCTTCATATTCTTGCAAGAATTTGGTGGTATCAGTGTTTTGGAGTTTTGCCA
The DNA here is from genome assembly GCF_037783145.1 of Equus przewalskii. Classification (NCBI taxonomy): domain Eukaryota; kingdom Metazoa; phylum Chordata; class Mammalia; order Perissodactyla; family Equidae; genus Equus; species Equus przewalskii. The sequence goes on from NC_091836.1 coordinate 37,034,584, forward strand.
TTCTGATAGGTGTGTAGGGGTATCTCATTGTTCTTTTAACCTGCAATTCTCTAATGACATATGATGTAGAGCATCTTTTTATATGACTATTTGCCATCTCTATATTTCTTCAGTGAAGTGTCTGTTCACATGTTTTGTCTGTTTTTTAATTTGGATGTTTCTTTTCTTATTGTTGGGCTTTAAGCGTTCTTTGTATATTTTATGTGAGTCCTTTATCAGATATATCCTTGAAAATATTTTTTTCCAGTTCTGTGGTTTGTCTTATTCTATTGGCAGCATTCTTCAAAGAGCAGAAGTTTTTAACTTTAATGAAGTCCATTTTATCAAATATTTCTTTCATGGATCGTGCCTTTGGTATTGTATCTGAAAAATCATCTCCAAACCCAAGGTTATCTAAATTTTCTCCTGTGTTATCCTCTGGGAGTTTTATAGTTTGGGATTTTACATTTAACTCTATGATTCATTTTCATTTAATTTCTGTGAAGGGTGTAAGGTAGTGTCTAGACACGTATGTCCAGTTGTCCCAGCATCATTTGTTGAAGACCATTTTTCTTCATTGTATAGCCTTTACTCTTTTGTCAAAGGTCAGTTGACTATATTTATGTAGGTCTATTTTTGAACTCTCTTTATGTTTCATTGATCTATTTGTCTATTCTTTGACCAAAACCACACTTTCTTGACTACTGTAGCCTTATCGTAAGTCTTGAAGTCAGGTAGTGTCAATCTTCCAACTTGTTCTTTTTCCTTCAATTTTGCGTTGGCTATTCTGGGTCTTTTGTCTCTATAATCTTTAGAATCCATTTGTCCACATCCACCAAATAACTTGCCTGGATTTTGTTTGAGATTGCATTGAATCTATGGATGAAGTTGAGAAGAACTGATATTTTGACAATATTGAGTCTTCCTATCCATGAACATAGTGTATACCTATAGACAATAATGTCATCTGTAAACAAATATAGCTTTAAATCTCCCTTCCTAATGTGTATACTTTTTATTTTATTTTCTTGTCTTATTGTATCAGCTAGGACTTCCAGTATGATGTTGAAAAGGATTTGTGAGAGGGGATATCTTCGACTTTTCCTAATCTTAGCAAGAAAGCTTCTAGTTTCCCACCTAAACATGATGTTAGCTGTGAGCTTTTGGAGATGTTCTTTATCAAGCTGAGGACATTCCCCTCTATTTCTAGTTTTCTGAGAGAGTCCTATTAGCTTTTGCTTCATGTATTTTGAAACTACATTGTTAGGCACATAGATGTTTAAAATTTGTATTATTACCTGTTGATGAATTGACCCTTTCTCATTATGAAATTTTCATCTTAATCCCTGGTAAAATTTTTTGCTCTGAAGTCTACTTAGTCTCATATTAACGTAGCCACTTTCACTTTCTTTTGACTTTTTTTATCCTCTTTTTCTAATATATTTGTTTCTTTATATTTAAAGTGTGTTTGTAGACAACATATAGTTGGATTATACATTTTAAAACCAAAATGATAATCCTTGCCTTTTAATTGGAGTAATTAGTCTATTTATATTAAGTGGGATTATGATGTGGTTAGGTTTATGACCATCAGCTTGCCATCTGTTTACTATTTGTCCTCTTTGTACTTTGCTTCCCTTTTCTATTTCTCTGCCTTCTTTTTGATTGAATCTTTTTATGATTCAATTTTATTTTCTTTGTTTATTAGCTATAATTCATTTATTTTAGTGATTTCTTTGAAGTTATAGTATATGATTTAACTTATCAAAGTCCACCTTTAAGTGATATTATGTCACTTCACATACAGTATCAGGACTTTACAGTTGTATACTTTCATTTTTCCCCTTTGACCTTTATGCTATTATTATAAGTATTACTTATCCATATGCTATAAGCTCTACAATATAATTTTATTATTATTAAACAATTATATCTTTAAATATTTAAATAATAAGAAAAATCATATATATACTCATGCAGGTTTGGTGCTTTTTGTTGCTATATTTCTATCTAGTATTAGATTCTTCCTGTTTATAGTACTTTCCTTTATATTTCTTGTAGTGGCAGTCTTCTTCTGAAGAATTCTTTTAGCTTTGGATGTATGAAAATTCTCTGTTTTGCACTTATCTCTAAAGGATATTTTCACTGGGTATAGGATTTTGGATTAACATATTTGTTTTTCTATCAACTCTTTAAAGAAATTGTTCCACTGTCTTCTCATTTGCACTTTTTCCTACAAGAAATCTGGCACCACTTGCTTATTTTTCCCTCTGTGCAATCTATTTCTTTTTTTCTTCACTGCTTTTAATATTTTCTCTTTTTCATTTGTGTTGTGCAATTTTATTCTCATATTCTTTAATGTAGTTTTCTTCAGAATGTAGTTTCTGTAATTTTCTTCCTTTAATGTAGTTTTCTTATGCATGGGGTTCACTGAACACTTTGATTCTGCATATTTCTCCTCCTCATGAAATTTGGAAAAGTTTTAGCTGTTATTTTTCCAAATATCTTCTCACTTGCCTTTCAGGGACTCTGATTACACGTATATGAGGCTGTGTGGATTGGACACACAGCTCAATGATGCTTTTTAATTTCTTCAGATTTTTTTTATCTCTGAGTTTTATTTTGGATAGTTTCTAATGCTGGCCAAGTTCACTAATCCTTTCTTTTACAATACCTAATCTGATTTTAATCCCATCTTGTGCATATTTCCTTTCAGACATTTTATATTTTTGTTTCAAAAAGTTTGACTTAGTCTTTTATATCTCCCATGTTTCCATTTAACTTTATGAGTATGGAGAATATAGTCATAACCACTATTTCAAGATCCTTCACTACTGATTCTAACTTCTCTAGTAATTCTGGTTCCATCTCAATTGAATGTTTTTCTCTTATTTATGGATCATATATCCTGCTAATTTTGACACCTAATAATATTTGGTTGAATGAATTTTACCTTGTTAGATGCAAGATATTTTTGTATACTTACAAATATCTTTGAGATTTATTCTGGGATGCAGTTAAATTACTTGGAAACAGTTTGATCTTTTGGATTTTTTTTTTTTTTTAAGATTTGCTATCTGGCATCAGTGTGGGCTAATTATTTCCCCCTACTGAGGCATGACCCTTCTGAGTACTCTACACAATAGCCCATGAATGATTCGATTTTGCATTCTGGTTAATGTAAACAGACTCTATCTTTAGCCCAGTGTGAGTGCCATGAATTGTTCTACTCGTCCTTCCCATGATTCTTTCCCTAGTCTCCGATAATTTCCTCACACTTATGCACAGATCAGTACTCAGCTGAATTCTTGAGAGGGATACTGGGAAGATCTATAGAGTTTCTGTTCTGAGCTCATTTCTTCTCTTTTGAAACTCTGCCCTGAAAATTCGAGCCTCCTTGACATCCTAGGACTTTCAGTTTCATCTACCTAGCTCAGATAAATGAACAGGCTTTGCTTGGGTTCTACTGTCCCGTGGCCTGAAAACTCTCTCCAGGAAGGAAGCTTGGGCCAATTGCAGTGCTAATCTTTTTTTTTCATCTTTCAGGGATCACTGTGCTTTGGTGCTTGATGCTCTATATGTTGACAGCTGTGTGTCCATATATTTTTTATTCAGTTTTTAGTTGTTTCAGTTGGGAATGTAAATCCAATTCCTATACTTCATCTTGTCTGAAGGAAGAAGTCCTTTCCTGTGGGGTTACTGTTGTCATCCTTTTACTTAAGTAGAAGAGTAACATTGGTATAAATACATTATTAGTCATCACTATATATTTATTGCTGCTTCAGTATAGGTCTACTCAGATTTTCTGTTTCTTCTTGAATTAGTTTTGGTAGTTTATGTTTTTCAAGGAATCTGACCATTTCATCAAAATTACCTAATTTATTGGCATACAATGGATCCCTGTGTCCCTTTATAATTATTTTTATTTTTCTAAGGTTGGTAGTAATGTCCCTCTTTTAATTATGCTTCCAGTAACTTGCGTCTTATTTTTTAAGCTTTCTTGAGGTATAATTGATGTGCAAAAACTTGCATATGTTTAATGTATACACGTTGAGTCTTTCTTTTTTTTCCTGATCAGAAGAGCTAAAGATTTGTCAATTTTCTTGATCTTTGCAAAGAACCAATGTTTGGTTTTATTGATTTTATCTATTTTGTTTTTCTATTCTTTAATTCATTTGTTTCCATCCTAATCTTTATTATATCCTTCTTTCTGTTTGCTTTAAGATTAGTTTGCTCTTGTTTTTCCATTGTGATAAGGTGGAAGGAAGATTATTGATTTGATTTCTTTCTTCTTTCTTAATATAAATCTTTCAATATAAATTTTAGTACAAGTCTTTGTATGCTGTGTCTTCATTTTCATTTCTCTCAAAGTGTATTTTCTAGTTCCCCTTCTGTTTTCCTCTTTGACCATCCATTATTGCGTGACATGTTGTTTAATTTCTGTATATTTTGAGCTTCCCAAATTTCTTTTTGTTATTTATTTCTAATTTCATTCTATTATGGTTGGAGAACATATTTTCTATTATTTTTATCCTTTTAAGTTTATTGAGCCTTTTGTATGACCTACCATATGGTCTATACCAGAGAATGTTCCATGTACACTTGAGAAGAATGTATATTCTGCTGTTCTTGGTGGAGTGTTCAATAGGTATCTGTTAGGGTTGGTTGGTTTATAATGTTGTTCAAGCTTTCTGTTTCCCTGTTAATTTTCTGCCTACTTGTTCTATCCAGTTTTGAAAATGAGGTATTAAAGTCTCCAAAGATTATTTAGAACTTTCTATTTCTTCCTTCGGTCTGTCAATGTTTGCATCACTTATTTTGGTTCTCTATTATTAAGTGCATATATGTTTCTAACTGTTACATCTTCCTGAGGTGTTATCTCTTTTATCATTATTAAATGTTCCCTATTATCTCTGGCAACATTTTGTTTAAAGTTTATGTTTTCTGATATTTGTCTAATTTAGTTGATAGTCATTCTGGTTTTCTTATTGTCAATGTTTGCATGATACACTAATTCCTCCCTTATTCACAGTTTTGCTTTCCACAGTTTTATAGTCAAACATGGTCCAAAAATATTAAATGGAAAATTTCAGAAATACACAATCCATACGTTTTAAATTGTGCACCATCTGAGTAGTGAGGTGAAATCTCATGCCATCTCACTCCATTCTGCCTGGAATGTGAATTATCCCTTTGTCCAGTATATCCAGTCTGTATATGCTACCCACCCATACATCACTTAGTAGCCATCTCAGTTATCAGATTGACTATTGTGGTATCACAGTTCAAGTAACCTTTATTTTACTTAACAGTGGCCACAAAGTGCAAGTGATACTGGCAATTTGGATATGCCAAAGCTGTAAAGTGTTTCCTTTAAGTGAAAAAAGCCAATGTTCTTGACTTAATAGAGAAAGAAAAAAATCATATGCTGAGGTTCCTAAGATCTATGGTAACATTTATTACAGTATCTTGTTATAATTTTTATTTTTTGTTATTGCTTATTGTTACTAATCTCTTACTGTGCCTAATTTATAAATTAAACTTTATCATAGGTATGTATGTATAGAAATAGACATAGTATATATGATATTTGGTACACTTTGTGGTTTCAGACATCCATTGAAGGGGTCTTGGAATGTATCTTCCGTGGATAAGGGGGGACTACTGTACTTCTTTTCTCATCCTCTTTCTTTCAATCTACTCTTGTATCTTTGAATCAGAAGTGTGTCTCCTTTAAATAGCATACAATTAGGTCTTACATTTTTATCCAGACTGACAGTCTCTGCCTTTTGATAGATTGTTTAAAACATTCACATTTAATGTTATTATTGATATAGTTAGATTTGCATCTACCATTTTACTTTTTTATGTTATTATTTCCTTGAACATTTTTAATATGTTATTCAACTACCATCTGGTCTCCAATGTTACTGTTGAGAAGTCAGCTCTTAATTTTACTGAGCCTGCTTTGTAAGTGTAGAGTTGTGGCTTTCAAGATCTTTTCCTTGCCTTTGGCTTTCAGCATTTTTACTATGATGTATCTGCAGATCTCTTTTCGTTTATCTTGCTTTGAGGTTGTTAAGTTTCCTGAATGTGTACATTATTGTTCTTCAATAAATTTGGGACGTTTTCAGCAATTATCTCTTCAAATATTTTTTCTGCATTTATCTCTCTCTCCTCTCTTTCTGTTACTCTCATTACATGTACGTTGGTACACTTAATTGTGCTCCACGTTTCTCTGAGGCTCTGCTCAGTTTTCTTCTTCTCTCCCTGTTCTTTGAGTTGGATAATCTCTGTTAATCTAGCTTGAAGTTTACTAATTCTTTCTTATATCAGATCAAATCCACAATTGAGTTTCTCTAGTGAGTATTCTTTTCAGTTATTATACCTTTCAGATTCAGAATTTTTATTTGATTCTTTTTTATAACTTCTGTCTCTTTATTAATTTTCTCTATTAGATACAACATTGTCATCGTATCTTTCTTTACTTTAATCATGCTTTCTTTTAGTTCTTTGAACTTAATTACAGTGGCTACTTTGAAGGCTTTTATTGTTAAATCCAACATCTGATCACTCTCACAGGTAGTTTCTGTTTTCTGTTTTGTTTTGTCTTTTCCCAGTATATGGGTAATACATTCCTGTTTCTTTGCATACCTTGTAATTGTTTATTGAAAACTGAACATTTTAGATAATATATTATAACAACTCTATATACTGCCCCCCAGGCCTCCTCTTATAGTTCTGTTACATGCTTGTTTATTTGTTTAGTTACTGACTATTGACAAATAAAAATGGCAAGTAATAGGATATATTGGAATATATGAGGAAGCCATTTTGTGTAAACCTAATTCAGCCTGACCTTGTCTTTCCAAAAGGGCCTGACCGAGGCCATTGAGCATGCACTGTATATCTGCTTTAGAGATTCCCTATGGCAAGAGCAAAAGGCCCTTGAGATAAAGGTGCAACTTCCCTCCCCCTCCCAATGTTGGCATCTCCTTAAAGATTAAGCATCTTTCCTTAGGCTGGGAACCGATTGCAGAGCTCATCTGTGACCCCCCAGCCCAAGGCAACACACCTGCCACCCCGCGGCATTCACTGAGACAGCAGACCTATCTACTGTGTCCATCAAGTGCTGTGCCGACAGGGCAATCTTGTGACTATTGTGGGAGGAACATTTCAATCATATGTGAAACACCCTCTTTGAGGGTATGTAACCACCCTGTGTACCCCCACTTCTTTGGGGTGCTCTGTTCCTTTGTGGAAAGACTCTCCTGGGTTATAATCCTAAGATTTAAGCTCAGAATAAACTCACCCAAATTTTCATTTATAAATTGGTTATGGATTATTTTCATTGACACTATATTATTTTAATGGAGTCTTCTCTCACCTTCCACACCTAACAGTGTTATCCCTCTGATGTTGCTCCTAGGGTTCCCAGCCTCTGCTATGCTTATGGTCACCCTGATGACAGTGGTTGACTATCTCTTTAACCACTCCCTAACCACACCCAGATGTTAAGCACCACTGATTGCTGGCTGAACATTCTACTGTTTTCAACAGTGCCCTGGGGCATAAATTGCTCCACTGACTGAACCAATCAAATTTGGACTCTTTTGAAAGGGTAATTACAGAGGTGAATGTTTAAGATTTGTTTTGACCCCAGGTAGATTCTTCCCACCACTCTCTCTTCCAGGTTCTTTTAGGCAAACTATCTGGCCTAGAGTCTAGCCTATATGTCCAATGAATCAATCAATCTCCTCTTAAGTGCCTTTTACCATAGCATTCTCTGTTGATATGTGCTCTTAGGCTTGAAATTCTCTATACTGTGTTGCAAATGAAATTAAATCTTTTGTAAAGAGATTAAGAACTATCTATTTTACATCCTGCTCCTCCCCTCTGGCACTATCTATGAGCTAGGGACCTGGGGCTGGTAGTTGGAACAATGTTACACTTCTCTCTGAGTGACATTCTCACTTTAGGATACAGGTGTTTGGTGGGAAAAGGGACAGTAGCCCCAGCTCTTCTTGGCTTATCTTTCCTAGTGTGGAATCACTGCCTTAAAAGTAGGGTGGTCAAGGCCCCAGTACTCTCAGTGGAACTATGCCAAAGATAGGGCCTCCATCCCATGAGTGGGGCTGAGTGGAAGAATAGAATCCTCACTTCTTGAATGTGCCTGGAACAGATAACTGGAGAAAGGTCGAGAAATGCTGATGTCCCAGCAGGCCAGGAAGACAGATGTCCAGTTTGGAGCTTGTGGGAGAGGCGGCCATGTATTCTTGTCTGACCCAGTCTGGAGTGACATTTCCATCTTGCTGAGTTGGGAGGCAGAGAGAGGCAATGGCTTTCAGCTCAAATAACACAGAGTCTCACTATTCTTACTGAATTTTAGTTGATTTTTTTAAAAATAACTGTTTCTTCATTTGTGATATGTCCTTGGAATCATTTCCAGAGACTTTAAATGGTTTTGCTTTTAAAATATACACTAGTTTCATTGGGGAGTGGATCCACAGAATTTCCATTTTGTTATACTGGATTTTGTATTGTTTTTCAACTTTATATAATGGTATTTTTTTATGGTAATAGATATGAATTTTCTCTTCCATATTTTGCTTTTTTCACTCAATAATATATTTGTGATTAATTCATAACTCTAGTAGTGGTTGATTTAGTTTTACTATTGTTCCTATTCTAGTGTATAAATATATCACATTGTTTAAATCCACTCTAGATTTCATGCATATTTGTGGTTTTTTGTTCATTTGTTTTTTGATTGTTATGAAACATGGCACTATGGACATTCACTTTTAGTTCATATAGTATTTTTCAGGGATATATGTTAAGATTATGTACCAAAAGTATTTCAGAATGAATGATACCAATTTATACCATAAGCAACATTGTATGAGAGTTATGGTGGTCCCGCATACTCTCTAAAACACAGCATTTCCTGTTTTGTTATTTTAGCCGTTCTGGTGGGCTTATAGTGGTATTGCATTGTAGAAATGCAATGTGGGAATTTACATTCATTTGATGATTTATAAAGCAAATGATCTTTTTATACATTAATTAGTGTCGATGCAAAATAACCGATAACTATAGATAAGAGAAGTAAGGTGAGTTTTAGCCCAGCCAGAGTGAGGATTATAACCCAGGAAGGACTTTTCTGGAAAAGAAGACAGCATTCCAGAAAAACTTGGTTTTCTTTACAGTCTTATATCTTTTTAGAACAAAGAACGTATGTTAAACACACCCAGGTTGCATTTTCTTCAAAGTTTCAAAGAGGTATTTAGTTGCAAATTGGCAGGTCAACATGACCTTGGTGTTGGGAAAGGGAACTTGTTTTATAAGTACTAATACAGGCGTCACCAATAGGGTGTTCCCATTAGGACTAGGAGGGGAAGTATGCATTCTTATCTTAAGAGAGTGCATTCGTCACTTTAATCGTTAAACAGATGTACATCTGTGTTTGATAGGCCATAAGCCAGGCTTCTTTAGTTCAAGCTAAATCAGTTTTGAACCCAAACAGTTACCCCATATACCTCAATATGTGAAAATCTCTTGTCAATTAGCAACTTTGATTTACTCTTTCACGAATTACCTGTTCAAATATTTGCTCATTTTCTATTGGGTTATCTTCCTTCTTTTTTGAGGAAGATTAGCCCTGAGCTGACATCTGCTGCCAATCCTCCTCTTTTTGCTGAGGAAGACTGGCCCTGAGCTAACATCTGTGCCCATCTTCCTCTACTGTATGTGGGATGCCTGCCACAGCATGGCTTGCCAAGTGGTGCCATGTCCACACCCGGGATCTGAACTGGTGAACCCTGGGCCGCCGAAGAGGAACATGCAAACTTAACCACTGTGCCACCAGGCTGGCTCTGGATTATCTTTTTTCTTTTGATTTTTAAGTGTTTTGCACATAAACTCTGAATGTGAATCCTTTGTCAGACTGGTTTTACAATTGCCTTATCCCACCCTTTAGCTTGAATGCCACTCTGTTAATGGCTTATTTTGATAATCTGAAGGTCTTATTTTTAATGTAGTATAATTTATTAATCTTTAGATTTATTGTTAGTGCATTTGTGTTCTGTTTAAGGAATCTTTACCACCTATCCTGAATTCATGAAGATATTTTCTTATGAGCTTTATTGATTTATATTTCATATTTTGGCTATAACAGTATTTGGTATATAATTTATTTTTATTTTAAAATAAAGAATCTTTATTTTTTATATTTCATACTTTATTTTATAATCCATCTGGAATAGATTTTTCTTCTCAAATAGATGTCTAGTTGATCCAGCACCACTTATGAAACATATCATGCTTTCCACATTTTTCTACAATAACAACTTTGCTCTAAGCCACATTCTTATATGTGTTGGGGGTGTGTGCTTGTGCCTGTGTGTTTCAGGACTTTATATTCTAATCAACCAGTCTATATTTCCACAATTGAGGCAATATTGTGTTGTCTTAATTATCTCAAGAGTTCTGTAGAAACTCTTGACAACCTGTGTTGTAAGTGATGCAGTCCTCTTCAAGACTATCTTTGGCTCTTCTTAGCCAATGTCTCCTGTGTATTTTCATCTTGGGTGTTATAAATAGAATAGATTTTTAAATTTAATCTTTCAAATTGTTTGTTTCTATACAGAGAAACACAATTGCTTTTATATATTGACCTTGTAGCCAACCCTTGATAAATTTACTTCTTGATTGTAGTAGTTTATATCTATGCTGACTTTGCAATTTTTTACATCTACAATTATAACATCTGTGAATAACTGTTGTTTTATATTTTTGGTTCCCATCCTTCCTTCTTTCCATGCCTTATGCACTCAGTGGGAACTCTCTTACAGTGATGAATAAAAATTGGAATAATTGACAGCCTTGTCTTGGTTCTAATTTCAAAGGGAAAAGTTTTAATATCTGCGTGTAGAAAGTGTGTTACTTCTTTCCAAGTGTTTGTGTCTTCATTTATTTTTCTTGCCTTACTGTATTATCTAGGACCTCCATGATAATAATTAATAGAATTATTGAAGCAGAATTACTGCTTTTCTTCTGCTTGATCTTAGCTAGAAATTATTTAGTCACCCACCACTAAGTATAATGTTAGCTGAAAGTTTATCAGAGTAATCCTTTGTCAGTCTGAGAAAATTCTCCTCTATTCTTAGTTTTCTGAGAGTTCATGCGAGTATTGACTTTAGTCAAGTGACTTTCATGCATCTATTGATATGATTATTTGATTTTCCTTTTTATTTTGTTAATGTAGGGAATTAGAATGATTTATTCTTGATTCTTTGCCTTCCTTTTATAAACTTCTCTCCATACATCTCCCTAGTTTTCAATGAGCCACCTTGAACATTCCAGACTCACCAGCTGCCCTGAATACTGATTTTTGCTTTCTCAACTCTTAAGGACTACCATGTTTTATTCTAGCTCACTTTGCTATAGTTGGAAAATGGAGCTGAAGTAAAGAATCATTGCAGTCATCAGGCACAACTCATGAGTTTCCTTTTTCTTAAGGATTGTCTATGTGCTTTGTGTTGTCAAATAATTTCAAACAGTTCTCATATATTTTGTCCAGTTTACAGTTGTTTACAACAGGGGAGCCAGTCTTATGCCAGTGACTCCATCATATCAAGCAGCAGAAAGTCACCTTTAAGATACTGAATGATGTTCTTGCTGACTTGTAGATTGGCCATTAATTTTTTTAACCTTATAATAAATATAACTTATTTCTGGCTAAATGAAAATTGTTGATCTTATTCTTACTTATTGAGGGTGATACGTCTCTTTTTCTCTGACTGTTTTCAGTGTGTTTTATTTGCCTTTGGCATTCAGCAGTTTAACAATAAAATGCCTAGGTGTGGTTTTATTTTGTAAGTTTTATGTATGGAATTCATAGAATTCTTTAAATATGTGTCCTTATTTCTTTCATCAGTTTTCAACAATTCTCAGCAACTATTTCTTCAAATATTGTATCTTTTTCTCCTTTTTCTGTTTCAATTACACATATGTTAAACTTTTGATGTGTCTTGTAAGGTTCTACCATTCCCTGTGCTTTTGTCTGAATATTTTCTACTTATCTATCTTCTGATTTACAATCTTCTCTTTTATTTTGTCTAATCTACTGATATATCTATCTATTGAAGTCTTATTTTAGTAATTATATTTTTATTTCTAATGCTTTATTTCAGTGTACTTTTCATAGATTATAGTTCTCTGGGGGAATCCTATATCTTTCCATTGGTTTGTTGAATATTTTAAAGGTAGTTATTTTAAAGTCTATGTCAAATAACTCCTATATTTAGGAATGTTTATGATTCTCTTCAAATTATTCTTTTTTCCTTTTTACTAGTTTTTAGTCACTTGTTCCTACATCCTGTATAATGTATTGGACATTATGTATGGGAAATTGTGTAGCCTTTGAATGATGTTTCTTCCTCCAGAGAGGACGTAATTTTCTTCTGACTAGCAGTTTGAGAAGAAGTGCATCAACTTTATTTACTGAGAGACTGAGATGATAAAATGCTAAATTTCAGGCTTTTGATAGTGGGCTTATTTCTAGTTTGCCTTTAATTCTAAGACCTAACACTTCGTGCATCTTCAATAAAAGCTGGGGATATTTCCAGAGATCATCCTCCATGAAGGACTCTGAATTATATTTTTTGATTCCTCGGCTCTATTACACTGACAAAAGATTTACTTAGCTTTTTATCTTCCTGGCAACCACTTTCTTCTTGTTTTCCTTACTCCTATATAACTAGGATACAGCAGAGCTTTGAGAACAAAAGTCACACAGAATGTTTATCTCACATCTTTGTAGTGTCCTTTTCACCATGTTCTTGGCTCCACAAGTCATGACTAACTTCTTAGCCATGATCCTTAACAGTTTTTCTCTGTCCCAGGCCATTTCCAAAAGGTTTTGTCTGTTGTGTTCTCTTTTCTCTTTGTGCCTCATGCTATGCTTTGGAAAGTCCCCAAGTGGAAGAAACAGTAAAGAAATTTTTTCTCAGCTAAATATTGTCCCTTCTCTCTGGTCCTTCTAATCCTAATTAGATAACTATAACTAATAACTATATAACTATAACTAATTATAGTTATTCTCAGCTGATGGATTTACCTAATACAAACTACTCCACAATATCCCAAAACAAATCTGACATCCTTTCTTTTTAATGCCATTTGCTTTTCTCAGCTTCCCTGAAAGAAACCATGTATTGTTTGTTTTTTATTTGATTGTTATGATGACCTCGAATCTCTGAATCTTTATCTAGCTGCCTACTGTTTTGAGACCTAGAAGACAATACATTCAGAAAGAAGCTATTTCTAAACTCCTGAAAACTCTGGTCTCCATAAGGTTCCAGGCATATCTGAGCAGTCTTACATATGCCTCCTTTTCCCAATTCCTCATCCTAGTTATCCCTTGACCTCACAAAGAGAGATTCATCCAAGATAGAGGCACATTTGCTTTTAAAAATTAGCTGCAAGGAATTTATAAGAAGATTCTCTTCAGAGCGGTAAGGGTTCTAATAAAGAGAAAACAATAAGAGCACATATAATTCATTTTAGAATTTTAAACCCGTTAAATTTTTCATCATATGTAAGGCCTTCTCCAATGCATTAAACTCAAAAGTATCTTGAATCATGCATCTATGAAAATTCTTCTTCTCCTTCCTCTGACTCCTTTTCTTTCTTTCTTATATTGCCATTGAATAATCTTTATTAGGAATCCATGTACGTGTGGCTGTCTAAATGTAATACAGGATAACATTCCTGCTCTTGGGTAGCATTTGGACTGAAAGCGGATGTGAGATTTTGGATAAGGACTCATTCACATACACAGGAAATGGAACAATTAGAGAGAAGATGCAACAGCAAGATTCAAGCCTGTGATTAAATGAAATAATTCATTGTACTGGTAATAAATTCAGTGTTCTGGCTTCATGCTGAGAAATTGAGTAGGCCTAGATGGAGATGTAAATCTTCTCATTGGGAAAGGCTTCCTACTGCTCAAGACATAGGCATGAGTCAGCCTTGAAAATATGTTTCAAGACTCAGATGGTGTCTTCCTATTTCTTAGTACTCAGTCTCTTTTCCTCCCAGTCCATCCACAGATCTCTCTACTCTTCCCCACTTTAAAGCATGCACTCAAATCCTTCTGCCCATTCTATAATTACATTACTAAGTACAAAGAGCCATTAAATATTAGAACTGGAAGAGGGCTTATATATCATATTGTCCAGGGATGAGAGCTAGGTTTTATCTCATATACAGGCTTCAATCAATCAAAAGAGATTACATGGAAAGCTAAGTTAAGAAGATTGTAATTCTATGTTCAAAGTCAGTATAAAAGAGTGGGTAATGATTTATAAGAAGAATATAGACTAGGGGATTAGCATCATGTTAACTATGTATTTGCCCTCCAAGATTTAACCCAACCCTTTCATTTTTCAAATGAGTAAAATGGAGCCCAGAGGGTCAAATGACTTCCCCACATCATACAATTAATGGTACTGTTGAAACTCACATCCATGTTTTCTTCTCAGTTTCAGAGTACAATACTCATTCTTCTTTGATCCAGCACCTTTTAAAATACTAGAGTAAAAGCAAGAGTAGAAACTGGTTTTAAAATCTAATCTATCCTGCTATGTGTAAACTATTGTTGCTGAAAACCAATGGAAACCTAATTGCTCAAGTTTGGGACCCAGTTCTGACACTTTCTTACCTAATAATACCATAATTTCTTTATCTAGAAATTGAGTTTATTGTGTGAGTAAAATTCAAAGTACTTGAGCCAGAACGTGCCTTGTAGTAAGTGCCCAATAAATGTTTAGCCCTAGTTTTCAATGGCTGTGATAATATACTTATTCAAGGTGATACATTTCAAAATGAATTGAGTCTAAAATCATTGCAATATCATCTGTTCTTCCACTATGGAGGTCCTTTAATCTGTAAGCCTTCACACAAAAAATAAACCCATTAGGCTCACTAAAGTTGTAACAGAAAAGTGGGAACAATCAGCATGGAAACAAGAGAAACTTCAAAATCTAGCTAATATTTGTATTTATTCAGATGTTTTACCTGCTTTGAATACATGCTGTCCCTTGGAGCCCAATAAATTTTTCTTACAAAGAAAATAGTTATCATTAGCTAGAAATCATTGGCTCTGTTAATCTTGTATAATTTGCTCTTATGCAGTTCAGGGGAACTGTGTTGTGTACTGTTAATGAGAAAGAGAATAAAAAATATATATGTACAGTTATGCATCACTTAATGACAGGGATACATTCTGAGAAATGCATCATTAGGTGATTCCATTATTGTGCGAACATCATAGAGTGTCCTTACACAAACCTAGATAGTAGAGCCTTCTACACACCTAGGCTATATGGTACCAATCTAACGGGACCACCATCGTATCTGTGGTTCGTCATTGACTGATATGTTATGCAGTGCATGAGTAATATCAGAATCATAGAACCCATTCATAAGATACCCAAAGCTTCAGATCAGGAGTGACACCTGATAATTTTAAATATTAATATTTAAATATTTTTAAGTATTTAAATATTAATAGTATAATATTAGTAAAATATTAATAGTATAAGAATTCCCTCCTTTACTGCTAGAATTATTGAAGCTTCTAAAAGATTCTGCAAGTCATTGGCTGATCTCAAGGGCACTCACACCTGTGCAAGGTGTTGACATGGCTCCTCTGTGACTCCTTCCCTCCTACTGCGAATAGCCTGTGTGCTGTGGGAAGCACACCTGCTCTAAAGAGACCTGGAGTGGCAGATCTGAGGAAACACAGAAGCCCACCTGGAGAGAGCATTGCTTCACTAATGTCTCAGTGCCAGGGAGTCTGAGCACCTTGGTAATCACCATAATTGGAACTCTGCCTGTGTACTTCATGAAGAAGAAGTCCCACCTGGGGACGGGAAAACTGCAGGTGTTTGCCAGGGTTTTGAGACCAGAGGAATGCTAGACATTTAACATAAGATCACATTGCTACAGTGCGGTAATTGATTTAGAATTTGTGAAAAAAATGTTAATTCTCTCATTGATGATGCTATTAAGTCATCACTTGTGTACTGAGCTTCTTCAGTACTGTTTTAAAATTAAGTTACAGTATCCTAAGCATCATGGTTTATTGAGTTACAGACCCATCAGGCATTTTCCTTCTGATTAGTGAACACTTTACTCATGTTGTATGTTTAACAATCATGTGAAATCCCAGGCATGATTTCTGAGAGTAAATTTTCTAAGCAACAGCTTTGTAAAGTCATTTAAGAAATATGGAGAAAGTTAGGCTGTTTTCCCTGGTGACAAGCATCCTCATCAGATGCTCTTAAAATTTCAATTGATAATGTAATATTTGTATTAGTTATAGGGCAGTGATTCTCAAAATTGTGTGTTCCAAGAACCATTTTAAAGAAATTTATTTCTCTCAGACCTCAAGAATATAGCCACGAATCTCAGTTTGGGAAACATGGACTTAAGAAAACAAGGTCTGATACTTTGAAAATGCCTTTTGATAGAAAATTATCATTGTAAAATCGTTTTGTGGAGTAAAAATAAATTTTTACATTCTATAAAAAATAAATTTTGTAAGATTATCTTTGAAATACGTCTCAAAACAAAACAAAGATTAGAGTGGGTCTTTGAGTGTATGTCCGTGAACCTCAGTTTGAGAAATCTTGTCACGGTGCTTTAAGGTTTACCAAGTACAGTCACATTTCTACCATCTCACGTAATTCTTAGATCAATCCTGTGTAATATGTAATATTATCTTTCCAGAATCAACTGCATGATCATTGGTAGTACTGGCATTTTAGCTCTGATGTTATAACTTCAAGCATCACTAATATCAAACTGCCTTTCTAAGAATAAGTAATAATTTCACATTGCTTAAAATTTCATAAATCTGTGTTATATAATACGTCGCATGTGGACTTCATAAAAATCATCAAGATAACAGGCTGGATATTATTTCTATGAGCAACATGAAGGTAAGGTTCACATTGTCATTTTGTTTTTTTTTTTGTCCTAGTCCCTTCTTTCATTAGGAAGAATCTCTTTTACACCATCATTCATTTTCAGCTATTTGATTATTTTTTTTAACAAAATGCAGTCTCATCCTAAATAAATAAATCAGTAGGTGTCTAATAAATCCTATTATATGTTTAATTCTGAATAATACTCAAATGTGCTAACATAGCATTTCCCAGAGTAAGATTCCAAAGAAAATTAGTCATTCAGATGCCTTGCAAACACAGAGAAAGAGGGAAAGAAATTGGTTTAAAATGAAAACTGTCTATCAACTTTTTGAAGATTCACAAGAGTACCTTAAGAGTTATGAGAAGTTCTGCAATATATATCTATTTCACCCAGTGTTTCTTAAACTACCCCCTTGTATGTGTGTGTGTATGTCAGTCTAGGAGTATATGTCATGTCTGTAGGCATCGTGACTAATTTTTAGTGACTCAAGAACGTCCTACTTGAAGGTTGGTGTGACACTACCTCAAAGTATCCTTCTGAAGCCTCTGATGGCCCAAACTCTTCCATTACCTGAGATGTGTCTCTTCCCAATTTTAGTGTCTCTTGTCTACTGAAGCTGAGAGATTGAGAGATAATTTCTAACAATGATCTTTCTTCGGGCAAGAGCAACCTAAACAAGGATTTGTGTTCCTCCATTTAATGCAATATATTATCATGCGTTTTCATCTCATTGAACGTTAAATTTAGTGCCACTCAACAGGCAATGTAACAACCAGGTATTTTGAGTCAACCAATGAGTCATCTAGCCTTGCAAAATATTGCACGACAGGCTTCTGCACAATGTGTTAAATAGATCTTAGCCATTATTATTATTATTCTTATTTATAATCTATAACAATGTTAACCTCATTGTGTGCAATGCAGGAGTTTTGAGCATTTGAATGCATATTATATTTCCACAAATGAAACAGGTTTAAAGACTGTAGTGAAGTTGAATACTAAAAGGAACCACAGCTAAAACTTTTACAAAATTAAATGATTATAATCCCCACACCAATCAAATATATATTTTTTTCTATTACTTTAGGTATTCTGAAAATAGGGGGATAAGAGAATTATGATAGGTCTTCCATATGTGATGCATCAAGTTCAAAATGGAAAAAGTATCAATGGATAACTTGCTCCAAAGTGACAGAATTTTCTAGAGAATATGAGAAGTAACTATGACTATAACAGGAACATCAACACATTTTGAAGTTGTTTCCCTTCAGGAAAATCTCCTGAAATTTTGTAGCATGTTTTGTTGTTGAGGTGTTTACTCAGTAAAATATTTCCCATGTCCTATGTTCTGGATATCCACGCTCTGGGTTTTGAAAAGGTTTTTACATGCATGTTATATGCTGATGACATTTTCATCCTAGAAATGCATTGTCTTCATAACTGAACACCTGCCACAAGGCACAACTTTAGACTCAGAACGTGCATTCAAATATCCTAGAGTCAATATATTAGAAGTTATCAGAACATATTGCTCAAAAACAGAAAAATTAATCAAAATGTCTTATTTTAGCTTTGCTAGTAACAGCAGGGCACAACAGACTGCAGAACTGATTAGTTACTTATTAAATAAGAACAGTGGTGACAGAGTTTTAAAATATCAAATTAGCCTAACAGAGCTCCCAGCAAAATAGAAAAACCTAAGTACATGTTGGGCTGTAGACACAGCAGGGGACCATCTATGAAAAATGGAAATGGAAAAAGCTTTTGCTGATGTTGCCTCCTGAAAAACTTCATACTCTTGGGCTTCAGGAGTTGCTCTGGCTTGTTCTACTTTCTGGGATCTTCTTCCTTGGGCAAACTTACCCACTTGGTCTGAGATGATACCAGGGAAATCAAGGACTCTCGGGACTTTATACCGGGTCCAGAAAATGCTCCTCTATCTGGAACAGACTTGGATACTGAGAAACTGAAGAGGCACCCAATCTTGACCGCAAGGAAAGCCATTGGGTGGCATCACCAGATGATGGTTACTAGCCTGTTTATACCAGAGAAGTAAACAAAAGTTTTAAATAGAAGTGATCACATATCCTACATGCATCTTACATGTATCACTAGTCATGACTAATAGTTAGCAACTATCTGACAAAGTTGGATGAGTAGTTTCCAGGAGTTAGATAGTATGAGCTAAGGATCTTTGCAGCTAGCTGTCTTCTCTTGTGAGATGAGACCTCATCTATATGGGATGCTTTCTGTGAACCCTGAAAACTGGTATTCAATTTTAAAAGGAGATTATTGAAGAGGTAGTATACACAACTTCCTCTAGAGTTTAGCCTCATCCCAATCTTGGAACTAAATATATAATGGATGTTTAATGCCTCTCAATTTATCATCCATCATTTCTTTCTTGAGCATTTTGAAGAATCAACATCTGTCTATTGGCATCAAGGTGAGTCTGACAAGGTAAACAAAGAAGAAAAACCATCAGCAAAAGAATTAAAGAGAAAGTGTGAAGTCCATAATTTCCCTCTGTGCTGGTAATTCCTCTGATTGGATGCATCATTTTACACAGAATTCATCCCCTCGTTCCCACATGCCCTAGATGAGGTTGGATGTCTTTCTAAAGCCTTTCAACTACTTAAGGTGTTCATTATGAGTTTCAGTTTGGGAAATGAAGGCTGTTTGTATCTCAGATTACCTTCTAGTCAAGCTCTTCTCCACAACTAATTTGCATGACCTTGGGTGTTTCTGCCCTTGAATATCTTTGATATCCATGTGCTATGAAGATGAATCAGTTATTTAGGTAGCAATCAGCTTCCCTGGTTTAGCCAAAGTATGTCCATTTCTCTTCAGGCCTATTAAGCTGGGAACGAACTTTCAAGCTAATGCACAAGGCAATCTACTCTGGAGATGCCAGACACCTAAATATTTTGTACTCACTAATGAAAAACTTCTTTCTAAAATAAGAGGGATAGAAAGAAGGAAGGTGGAGGGACATGGGGGAAAAAGTCAATAAAGACCTTGAGATTCAATTAAGAGTTTAGGTTTCTGCCAGCTTTTATTAGCTCCAACTTTGACTTATGCAGCTGAGGTCAGCAGTGGTCAGTGTGGAGGCATGTAGGGAGTGCCAAGGAATTGCATCGGGGTCTTGGATACAAGGAGCACCGAGTTTCCTATATGGGCAGCAAGAAACGATAGGCCCCAATTTCGTAAAAATCACCGTTTATTCTAGGGAAAGAATAAATTTCTCTGCAACCCTCTAGCCAGCGTGAGGGAATGTCCCATCTCCCACTGCTACTTGGCATGTCAGACTTACCATTCAGATCCTTACAGGTGACTGCTCCCTCTCCCCAGCTGCACACATCCCAATCCTTAAAGAAAGAAAAGATTTGTTGCTCATGCTTGGCTAAAATAAGACATGTAATCTGAGGTATTTTGAGTTTGTATTTAGTTAGAAAGTATGAAACAGTATCCGTTCATTTTGAATGTGATCTTTGTTCACTAGGAGAGGAAAACAAATATATGTTTTAAGACATACTAGGCACGAGAATTTGTCCATATGCATTGACATACGTTATCCCAGAACGTCCGCAGAGCCTCATCTTTGGGCAAATATCATAGCTGATGTTTTAGAGATAAAGAAATGGAGGCTCAGTGGGATGACGACTTGCTTGAAGCAATCCAGCTGTTGTCACTTCACATCAGTTCCTCTGATTTTACAGAATACTCCAGTCACTACACATCCATGCATGAGACAAACATTTCTTGAGCACTTACTATATGACAGTTGGTGTTGTTGATACAGAGGATTCAACAGTGGATAGAACAGGCAAACATCCTTGGCTTTATGGATCTAACATTCTACAAGGTTTCCCATGTCCTGTTTATTTTTCTTCTTAACACTTGAGGACAATAGATTAGTGGCATTGTTTGGTTTGCTTGCTTGCTTGTTTCCTATGTCAAGATTTCTTCTTGATTACTCTGGGTCACAATGTGCTCAAGAGAGTCACATTGATTTGGTTTCATCCAACTATTTACTTTTAAATACCTATTATCTGTTAGTGACTAGACCAGGCACTGGCCATGCGTAAAGAAAACTATGACAGTGGGAGTTGAAAAGGAGGATGCCTTATAGAGATTTTAAGGAAGGAATAGGGATTCTCATTTAACCTGGTGGATTGAACAAGGATTTTCCACACCTCCTTTTGAAACATCATTATTTTGAAATAAAAGGGATATAAAAGCATAAGGTCACAAGCACAAAGTTAACAAGATAGAGAACAATAGAAGACAAAAGATGGGTTTATAGGTATGCAGACAGAAAATAGTTGGATGAGAGAAAACTGATGATCTTATAGGGGAAAGCTGAAAGCTCAGTGCCTCTGGAGTGGGTGGTTACTCGGTGACAATAAGCAGGCTAATTTGTGTTTCAGAACCCTGGAAAGGCTCGAGAGTTGAAGGGTAAAGCAGGTCAGAAAGCAGTGTGACTGGCGGGACAATGACCAGGAGGATTATTGAAAGTCTGTATAAGATGCATTTTATTCCTAAATCTTATCCCCCACCCCACACAGCAGATGACCCTACCTCCCTGCCCTCTGTAGAATACTGGTATTTTACTCTCTGGAGGAGTTGAATTAGAGAGATTTTTGTTTTGGGGACACTGAACATAGCTACAAGTGAAGGACAATATTGAAATCATGTGAATTAAATAGCAGTCTCCCTTGCATCCCTTCCCCACACAGCTCCACTCCTTGACTAGACTCCACAGTGGGCAGCTCCTGGCATGGCACTCAATATTCTCCCCTTTCTACTATCCAAGCCCCGTGTCACTCCCTCTCTAGAGTGTGGGCTGGGCCTCAGGACTTGCTTCAAATGAATAGGATTTGACAAAGCGAGGGGATATCATCTCCATGATTAGTTGACAAAACCTGTAACTTCTATCTTGCTCGCATTCTTGCTGGTGCTTTTTTGACTTCTTGCTTGCTCAGTCTGATGAAGCAAGCTCTGTGGAGAGGCCCCCTTAGAAAGAAACTAAGGGAGGCTTCCATCCAACAGCCCGTGAGAAACTGAATCCTTTCAACAACTACGCAAGTGAGCTAGAAACATAGCCTTCCCAGTGAGCTCTAAGATGACAGAAGGCTTGTAGGGTGACCAAATGTCCTAGTTTTCTCAGGACTGAGGGGTTTCTTGGGCTACAAGACTTTCAGGACTAAGACTAGAAGAGTCCTGGGCAAACCAGATGGTTGTTCATCTGCTCATGAGAGATCCAAATCCAAGAGTCCCAGCTAGGCTGCACCCAGACCCAGACCACAGAAGCTGTAAGACAATGTGTTGTTATTGTAAGCTACTAATTTGGGGGCTAATTGTTAGGCAGGAATAGATATGAAACAGACTCCCAGGACACTGACAGCCAGAGTTACATCAGCAAGGCAGGAGATCTGACTACTTCTCTCTGGTGAAATCCTGACCATAAGAGAAGAGATCTATCATTATTTACAGTCGGTGGGTTTCCTAATATAATTCTAAGATTCCTACCCAATCATTCCGTGATGATGTCTACCTCTTGTCCAGACCTGCCTGTGCATACACAGCCTCCTCAAAACATTTTAACGTTTCACTTTTGAGGAAATTAACTACCAAGATTAAAATGAAATTTTAAAGAAATCTTCTAATATAAAGGTCAAAAAACAAAGAAAATGTGCAGAAAAAAAATTAAATGCAAGAGAAAGTGCAGAGAGCAAAAGAAAACTTCACCAGAATCACTATGTACCCAGGAGTATACTCAAAATGTAAAAGAAGAGACTGCAGTCATAAAATCAGAATAAATGCTATAAAAAGGAGCATCAGTAGAATAAATAATCTTGGAAATGGAGACTATGAAAGATATTAAATCTTCACAGAAGTGTTAAAAGATAAAGGCAACTTTCTCAGAAAATTGAATAAAAAGACAGAATTGAAGTTATAAAAGAGGAAAAAGAATTAGATTAAAGGATCAGTCTAATAAGAATTCTAGAAAATTAGAGAACTAGATAATTGAGAAAACAGATAGAAGAAAATTATCCAACAATTGTTAAAAATTTAACTTGAAAGGGGCCACTAAGCACCAAAAACAATAAATTTAAGAAAACTCACACTATGAAAAAACAAAAACTGATATCACAAAATGTTAGGAGACTAGGAATAAAGACAATAACCTTAAAAAAATTGGAGAGAAAAAAATCATATACAACAGATCAAGAAGCAGAATCGCATCAAATTTCTCAACCGCATCATTGGATTCTGGAATATAATGGAGCAACACTTTAACAATTCTCAAAGGAAATTATTACCAACTAGAATTCTGTCTCCAGAAAAGACAAGATGGTAGTTTGTCAGGAAGGAAACGCAGGTGGTACATTGCAGACCACTGTTGGAAGCAATTTACTAGGAAGCGTGGGAGACACCTGTGTAGGGTGAGGAAGGGGTGGGCATTTGCGGGAGGTTAGAAGTACTCACCAATATTTTGAGAACCTCTCCCATTCTAGGCCCACAATCAGATTGCCCTCTCTGATTCCCCCTGAATTTAGACATGGCCAAATGACTTCTTTGGCCATAAAATAAAACAGGAAATGAGATGTTACTTTTGGGCAGAATCATTTAGAATAAGTGCACGAATCTCCACGCTCTCCTTGTCTGCAGCATTAAACCCCAAAGCCTCATATTAAAATGGTGACGCCTCTGTCATCATCAGTCTCTGAAAGACTAGGATGAGTAGAGCTTAGGGACTACTAGCAACGGACATGTGGCATGATAGGAAGTAAATCCTGTTTGTTTTAAAACATTAAGGTGTTTGAGCTATTTTCAAAGCACAAATTAGCTGCCCTGAGTGCTGCTGAATGTGGTGTGTTGTCTGCGTGCTTATGTTTAACGTGGGAGATGGTTTTATACATTTGTATGATAGAAAAAAGCAGCTAAAGAGGCAGAGGAAGAACATCCCAGGCAGGAAGACTCACAATAAAGATACAGAAGAGAGAATGTCTGGAGGATCACGGACTAATGGAAGAATTAACCTTCAAAGGGAAGAGAAATACCCCATCCTTTGCAATGAAAGAGAATGAGCTGAAATGGAATATAAATGCACGTATGATAATCGACATGAGGCATGGAGTTTTTCCGTATACCTCTGTTTTCTTCTCTGATAAGTGGGAAGTGAGATTATTCCTTGTGGATTGTTGAAATTATTGGGGGGGGGGTGGATGGTGGAATGATAATCTATCAGTTGGATTTAATCGGGAAAACAAATGTTACTTTATTCATTCCAAGAATGAAGGATTTTACTTCAAGTAATTAGTGGTTTACACAAATATTGGAAATGCTGATGGAATGAAGGTCAAGTAACCAACGTGAAAAATCTCAGCCCGCAATTACAAAAGGCAAGCTTTTCAAGAGCCAGCATGGACGCTTCTAGAAGTCTCAAAAGCATTTAGAAAGATCCAATCAACTATCTTGGTCCACATGAGTAAGGTGAGTGGTTCTGCAATAGCTGCAAATCCTGTGTCTAACTGCACATTGGCAGCTAGTGCCTCCGGGGAGTAAAGGCTTCTCCTTCCCCTCCACTCACCCCACGTGAGTGCCCCCCACCAGCAGATACTAAATGGCCAGTATCACAGAGAGAAAGGCATTCTGGGAAATGTCATTTCCTGTCTGCAATTCAGTGGACATCTGTGAAGGGGCAGTGATGAGAGCATATTGACTACAAGACAAGGCATTATGGCAAGTATTTTGAACATGTGTCATTTAAGGCAGCCTCTCAAATTGTGAAGGCCCTTCTCGTATTTTGATAGTCTCTCATAGCAGAAATCCCACTTCTGCAATGGAGGACTCCCCCACAAAACTACATCCCCCAGCTCCCCTTGCTGTTAGGGATTAGACATATGTTTTAGGTTTTTAGGTCTATGAAAGACTGATTTGGGACAGAGTTATGTGGGGAAAGAGGCAGGACACAGAGCATCCAGTTTTCCCACACGGATTGCAGCAGAAGCAGCACAGTTCTGGACTCAACTGAGGTTATATGTCTCTGATTTGAAAGCTCCCCAATCATGGAAGAGGCAGCAGCTCCTTTGATGGACTAGGTCCATGATGTGATTCTGGGAGTTATTCCTGGAAACTTAGCCTAGAATCTGTTCTTCAGCCCTCCCAAAAAATACCACGAATTATTTCTAGATTTAACAACATATTATTTACTTAAATTAAGCAGTGTTTTCTGTTATCTTCAACTAAGAACACTGGCCAATACTATGTGATGAGAGAGACTGACGAAAGCTTAGAAAAGTTGCTGTGGGGATGAAAGAAGATGATTAGGAAGATCTGGAGAGGTAACCAGGATACCAGCTAATGTGTTGAATTGTTCTGTTGAACATGGTCTCAGTCTACATTATTTTTCTCTAGCAGTTCTTAGCAGCTCAGGTTATGAAGTGGAGAAGGTAGATATTTGGATTAACCCAGAGTTTTCCTGATTTTACAGTTGGAAGAATGGCAGAACTGCATGGTTGATCCATAGTCCCAGGCAAAGAAGTAATGGAAATGGGAATTGGATCCATGTTCATTAAGGTCCACAGGTAGTAATAAGTCTCTAGAGATGAGATTTTCTCTCTTCAAACGCCCTCCTTCACATCAGAAACAAAAAGCCACTCCACAGAAAAGAACTCTATCTCAATGGTTAATCAACCCTCATTGACAAATGTGGTTCCTTATGTGTATAAATATTAAAATATTTAATATGGTGCAAATTCATTTGTTGCTTAAATATTTAATGCATTGTTATCTATATTGACAGAGTTGTGGGAATCTATCAAAAATTCTCTGATCATTCTACACAGACAGCGTTAGTGAAAGTGTGTGCTGTTGTTGCTAACAGGAAATGCAATTGGGCTGTTAGGTTAAGAAACCCAGGAACTAATGTCCACAAAAGATCAAACAAACAAAATAAGTCATCATACCACATTATCAGTCCCTTATTGTATCTGAACTTGAATGTATTCAGGGAGAGATTTTAAAAAAGCAAATATGGAAGTTAAAGAATTATCTCTAAAATATAATTTTTTACTTTCATTCCCATTTCCCCATTCCTAATTCCTCTGGATCTCCTACATTATGCATCACAAATACTATTTATTAGATGTTCTGGGTGATGAGGAGGGAGTGATAAACACAGCAGAAGAAGTCCCTGCCCCAATGATGCTTGAAGTTTTGTGGAAGAAACTGACATTTAACAAATGATCAAAGGCATCAGCATCACCAATTGCTATAAGAGTGCTGCAAGACAATAAAAATTTGTACAAAAGAGCACAGAAGAGGCATTATATTTTAGATTGGAATTAATAAAACTCTTTCTGAGAAATTTATAGATTTCCTAAAACCTGAATAATGAGTAGGGATTAGTCATTTAAAGAATGAATGTCACTTCATTCTAGATAGAAGGGACCATATGTGCAAAGGTCCCGAAGCATGAAATAATATTTCAGTCCCTATACAAAAGCAATAATTTGAGACAAAAATTTGTAAAAAATGTAATCAGTTTTGACATGATTGAAAGCCAAATTCCTGTAATTGCTATAATACACACATACACACGTATACATGCACATACACATGTGTGTACAAAACACATAGACACACATGAACACAGACATGCGTACACATATACGCACACAGCACACATGCACACACAAGCACAAACACACTCTTGTACTTGCCTTGTTGTGCCGACTGAAAGCTCTCTTCTCCTAGTGCATTTGCACGGCCATATTTCGAAACTACATTTCAGGCCCAAGAATAGATATTTTTAAAACTTTACCCAATTAGAGACAGAGAGTCTATGCTGAGCTCTGGATCTGAGTAAAATGGATTTGCCAACAATTTGTTCTGAATGTGCTGTTTTCTTTCACGGCCACCTGGTGGTTGAGCCCTCATGTTTCCGTTGCCTTGGTGTGAACTGTCTGCATGCTTGTTTCACTTCATTTCAGATCTTCCTGGCCTTGGATTAACCTTCTTTCTTGAGCCCCAGTTTTTCTAAACAGGCAATGTTACCTCAAATGACTAAAAAGGATTTGAGAGCTTGCTAAGCCTTGCTTAAGAAAGTACATTCTGAATACATGTCAAATCCGCAGCCATGAATTTATTTGTCAGGGAAAGTACATTAGGCTTTCAGTGCATAAGCAGGAGAAATAAAGCACCAAATATGACACTGAAAAAAAGGTGAAACCTGGAGAATCCATTATCAAATTACGGGTTCCTGTTTAAAGAAACAAGGGGGCCTGTGGCATCTGCTGGTGAATTATAATCGACAACAAAGGAAAATAAAAATATCAAATGCTATTTCCAAAGCAGGGCTGACAGGAGAGGAGTGATGGGGTATTGAAGAAAAGAGCTAAAAAATAAATTGTGCTCAACTCAGAGAACAGGGTAGAGGTAAACTGTTCCTTTTATTTATGCCTTTGAAGAATGGTTGGAGAAATGCTAATTTTGCCATTTTTAGATTTACTTAAAGCTGAAATCAATGAAGCAAAAGCAAAAACCCACAAGACCGGCCCAGCCTTATGGTTTGGATAATGCCCATTGTGTGGTTCATTAGCTGTGTGCCTCATTCGTCATCGGTCCCTGTCCAGCGCGGTTCCCAGGAGCAGGCTGGAGGCCTCCCGCGCTGTGTGCTGAGGAATTGGAACGCGCCGCTCTGGGAGTTCAGGCTCGCGCTAGGTTTTCACCCCCGTGAAATGCAACACTTCCTCTCCATCACAGATATTTTGTAAGACCACTTTATGGCCAGAAAATGCATGTACCCATTCACACATCTGCATGCTTTACCGCAGTTTCTAGCAGAGAAGGAGAGGAGGACTTTCCAGAAAGCGGCAGTGGTTGAGAAAAACCATCAGTACTTGAAAGCCTTGGACATGATATAAAACAGAAATAAAAGAAAATTAATATATAATAACATACTAACTACACTAAAAAATCAAAATATCATATAACAAAACAAATACTTATGATTATACTACGTGAGTGCTGAGGTACAATGCCGTTAGAGTCTAGAAACAAGACCCTTGCTTCTACACGTCAAAGTGGCTTAAAAACAACAGCTCCGAGTACAAAAGCATATAGGTTCATTGTAGGTGATTCATTACTTCAAGCAGCATTGCTGTCAGCAATATAACTTTCCAAAATGGGGAATGATTCTTTTTGAAAATTCCGAACAAAACTAAGGGCAATGTTTCTTTGATTTACATAATAGGTGTGTTCCAGGGTAATTCAATATATATCAAAACTGTGCACAAAATACTTTTTTGTTTCTATGTAAAATTGAATTAGAGTCTAATTTCAGATAATTATAAGTAGCTCTCTCTCCTACACACCACAATTATAAACCTCCAGGATAGGAATATGAATACATAGGCACCAATGTATTTCTGGCTCTGGCCAGGACCTCTGCCCTGATCTCAGTACTCACATATCCAAATTCCTATGCAAATGTGTTTACTTGAAGGTCTAAAGGACACCTCAGACTTAGCCTGTAAAGTCCTCTTTCCTCCTTCACTTTCCCTCATCTCAGTAAATGTCACCTCTGTAGTTCTGGTTACTTAGGCCAAAATTCTGAACTCCTTGATCCCATTCTTTCTGTATGCCTTATATCCACTCCACCAGAAAACCCTGTAGGGTCTACTTTCAAAACTATCCAGAATCCAACAATTTTTCTATCACAGTTACCAACCTGGTCCAAGATGCTAACAACATTTGCATGCATTATTTCAACAATCTCCTAACTTGTCCTCTTCCTTTACCTCTGTCCTTGAATAGTCTACTGCAGCAGTGTTCCTTTCTTTTCTTTGCTTTGCTTTTCTTTTTTTGGTGAGGATGATTGGCCTTGAACTAACATCTGTTGCCAATCTTCATCTTTTTGCTTGAGGAATACTGTCACTGGGCTATCATCTGTGCCAATCTTCCTCTATTTTGTATGTGGGATGCCACCATAGCATGGCTTGATGAGCAGTGTGTAGGTCTGTGCTGGGGATCAGAACCCATGAACCCCGGGCCATGGAAGCCAAGCATGTGAACTTAACCACTATGCCATCAGGCAGGCTCACCAGTGATACTTTCACAACTGAAGTCTGATCATATCTTTGTCTATTCAAAGCCCCTCAACACCCTCAGTGGCTCCCATCTCACTCTGAATCCAAGTCTAAGCTCTTACCATCTTTTTCCCTGTCTCTTCCCTTACCTCTCTCACCCAACCTTCCAATCTCCCTTCACCTTGATGCCCCAGCCACACTGGCCTCCTGGCTGCCCCTCACACACAGCAGGCACACCTCTGCCACTGAGTTTTGCACTTTCTATGCACTCTGCCTGGACTGCTCTTTCCCTGGGACTATCTCTGTAGACTTCACTCGACTTTTCTCCTTCAATTTTCTGCTCAATTGATACTTCTCATTGTGTCCTGCATGGTTTGAAGAGAAAGGACATGCCAGGCATCAAAGTAAATCTGAAACCTTAGAAATGGTAGAGAAACAATGAGGAGTCCAGTTTGACTGTGGTTTAGGGGGTAGAAAGATAAATAATTCTGGAAATGTTACTGTGAGACAGATTTTGAAGAATGTTGAAACGTGGCTGAGAAGGCGTTTTAGACTTTCATCCTATAGTTAATGAAAAGTTGTAGAAGCTTTTTGAGCAGGGAGTGAAATAATTTTACAATGTTCATCTGGATAAATAGAGTGGGATGGGTCACTGGGGACAGAGATAGATATTGAACAGCTAAGCCACGGTGCTATTGCAGTTGTACAAGTCCAAAGTAATACGGCACCAATATAGAGAATTTATCATTGAATTGGATTGGACAGATTATCTGCAGAAAGATTAGCCATAAAACACGTTGATTGATTTGGAAGGCAACTGGTATTTGCTCAGATAACACCTTAGTGGAGCTTTCCCTCAACACTACATTCATTCATTCAGCATATATTATGTTACGTTATGTTATTTTATATATTAGCAATTCGCCCATATCCTTTCCCCTTTCTCTGTTTTATTTACTCCATTGCATTTTCTGCAAACTGAAGTATTATGTAGCGAGGGTCAACAGACCTTTTCTGTAAAGGACCAGATAGTAACTATTTGAAGCTTGCAGGCCACATCGTCTCTGCTGCAACTATTCAACTCTGAAATTGTAGCTTGGAATCAGCCATAGGCAATATTTAAATTAATGGGTGTGGCTGTGCTCCAACAAAATTTTATTGTCTGTAGCCACTTCTAGAATATAAGGACCGTGAGGACAGACATTTTTGTCAGTTTTGTTCATTCCTGTATCCCTAGCCCTCAAAATAGTGTGGGCACATAGTCAGCGTAAGGTCCTGTCACATGATTCCAGCCAAATGATGTTAGGTGGGATAGAAGGAAGATGGAATGCGCTCCACCCTCTTTCTAGCCACAATTTAATAGTTCTACATACTTAATAAAATAGATATATGCAAATACCTTACTTAAAAAATACATATTGGCTCTCTATTGCTCACAGATTAAATTTAAATTTCTTAGCATGGCACACAAAGTGTTGATATGAAGGAGATAGCCATGATCTGGTGTAGAGTGACCTAGAGCAAGGTCTCATCTTCCTGTTTTCAAGGATTAGAGGTGCAGTTATGAGTACATGAAAATAAAACTAAGTCAAATTTACTATACTCAGAAAAGACCAATGAACAAACTAGAATATTAATATGTTAATTTACATGTGAAATATATCTATTAGATGGACTATATTTTGTGCAGATGCATCCCAGGCACCAAGAACAGAATCTGACTGTCTTCTGCTCAGCATATAGCATCCTTGTAGTCAAATCTTTGTGAAAGGAAAATGCATAATCAGAAAGTTTCACAGTGAACTGAGTTACAACAAAGAAATGTAGTTTGTTGCAAAAGTAATTACATCATTATTATAGGTGTAAAAGGAAACTGGATTCCTTGGGATCTAGGTCCTCCAAGCCTTTCTTATCTAAACAGCTCTACTTTCGTCTGTATTGCATATTGACTTTATGCATAAAATTGCACTGGGAAAAAAGATAACTTTCTATGAAAAATGCAACTCACTGATTTTCTTAGTTTGGTGACTCTACCAACAGTCTCATCATTTTCTGATATTCGGATGAGTGTTTTTGGGTCAAACATACTCTCTCCACTGAGCTGTGTTGGTTACAGAATGCAGCTGTTTGCTTCTGTTATTCTTCTCTCTGTGTAATTCTATTGTTGAAAAAATATTTGGATTGACTTTTTAAAAATATAAGTTAATATCTTTAATCGGGCTACAGTCGAGTCTTAACCTTGGAAAGAATTAGTCTATTTAAAATGGTTTTACATCTCAACCATGACCTATTTATTTCATATTTTAACATTCAGAAGTTAATCTTATCTGCATATTTCCAAATCCTCATTGTTCTCCCAGTTATTGTCCAGAAAACTTTTCATCTTGCCTGCAGCCTCTCTCTTAATATAACTTACACTTGAGTTGCACTGAAATCCTCAGTCTTGCTCAACACAAAGACTCTACATACTGATATCTTTGAGCTCCATTTTTCCTTTCATTGTATACATAATGTCCCTCAAACTCTTAATACTCTATCTAGAATTTGAATTCTAAAGCCTGGCTGGCTGAATGTGAAGTACAGCTTGGCTGCTTTCTAGCTGAATGATTATAGGCAATTTAGTTAACCTGTCTATGCCTCAGTTCCTCATCTATACAATGAGGACACTAATAATACTTGCAAGTTGCTCTGGGGCTTAAATGAGAGAATCTAGTTCCTGGCATATAATAAGTGCTCAATAAAATATAGTTCTTGGTATTTTTAAACTTGTGCTTCAAGCTCCTCATCAAATGTCACCTTGTGTGTGAAGCCTTTTCCAGGGATAGAAAAGGCAGTGTTTTGATATCATCATGACTTAACAGTTAGACTGCTATTTTGATGTAGAGGCAAATGAGACAATAATGGGAAAGCTGAAGGCTACCACTGAGAAGCACTAAGATAGAACTGAAGGAAAACAAGGTCAGTTTGGAGTTAATCTGAATCTTCTGAGACTTCTATAAGTCATAATCTATGTCTGGGTTCTTTCCTGCCTGTAAGCAGCCTTTGCCATGCTGAAACCCAAAGGCCAGGATAAAAATATCTTATTTTATTAAAGTTTTATGTTAATAAGTTGGCTAAAGAAAGATGCTGTTCCCTAAGGAAAAAGGTATTTGTTAAATCTATGGAAAGAAGAGAATATCACATAGCACAGGAATTTATGCAAAATGAACTACATGCATAAGTTTTAGGGTTTGATACAATAAATAATCATAAGAAGAAAAATTTATTCAGCTAGACATTACGCAATCTAGCTGAAGCTGCCTCTCCACAGAGTCAGGACTTCTGAAGATGACAGCATCATTCATGACTTTGTTTCTGTACTCAGATAAGCCTCCCAGGGTTTGCAGTTGGAAATAAAGCTGTTGAGGGGCTAAGAAAGAGTAATCCAACTTAGTACATGCTATTGTAAGTGTCCATGATCCTCTGACCCTTCTCCAGCCTGGAGTCTGTCAGGTAACCTTGACCTTCCAAAGATTATCAAGTATATATTAACCATGCATTCCCAACCAGTACGCCAATTTTTAATTTTATATGAAGCCTAAGGTAGATTGAAAGGGAAATTTGTTATGAAAGGGTAATAGCTCTCTGAGCTACTTGTTATAGAATAGTAAAGAAATAAATGATTCAGTGTAGACTATACTCCAGAGACATCATCCCACTGTACTTCTATACCTAAGAAAAAATAGATACTTTAAAGAAAATCAGAGATGTAATCTTACAAAGAAACCACACAGTCTGCATGTACCCTCCAAATGTTCCTTCTAATTCCCAATCTGTGTCTTTGCTCATATCTTTTCCCTACACCTGGAATTTCTTCCCTTTTTTCTTTTGTCAGACTCATATGAAATCTAACTCCTCTATGAATATTTTCTGTTTACATAAATCTAAGATTATACTCTAACGTTCTCAATTTCTACAATACTAATAGGCTATTTCCACACATGACAAAAAACATTACTAACCTTTGAGAAATTATTTTCATTTTTCACTTGAATTTTATTATTTGTTAGAACTAACTCTTCCTCCTCTATGCTAATATAGAAGTTGTCTTGTTTGAATTTGTGTTAACAATTTATGATCATAAAAGTAGCATAAGTTTATCATGGAATATTTCGAAAATGCAAAAAGAAAGACACGTGAACAATAATTTTAAAAGTACTTTTTTATAATTTTCCAATGCAAATGAGAATAGATGCCCCTTACCTCCAAAAACACAAATAAGATGAAGTGAAAGGATGGAAAAAAATATTCCATGCAAATAGTAACCAAAAGAGAGCTTGTATGGCTATTCTAATATCAGACTTTAAGTCAAAAACTTTTACAAAAGATGAATAAGAACATTACATATTGATAAAAGTGTCAGTTCATCAAGAAGATATAACAATTATAAACATATACGCACCAAACAATGGAGCCTCAAAATGTATGATGCAAACATTGACGGAATTAAAGGAAGAAATATGCTAAGCCACAAAACAATTCTCAATAAGTTTTAAAAGATTAAAATCATTCTAAACATCTTCTCTGACCACAATGGAATAAAGCTAGAAATCAATAAAAGAAGGAAAACTAGAAAATTCACAAATATCTGGAAATTAAAACCACACTCAAACAACCAATTAGTAAAAGAAGAAATCACAAAAAGAATTAGAAAATATGTAGAGATGAGTGAAAATAAAAACAGAACACACTAAAACTTACAGGATGCAGAGAAAGCAGTGCTCAGAGGGAAATTTATAGCTGTAAATACCTACATTAAAGAGGAAGAAAGATCTCAAACCAATAATCTAATGTAATATTTTGAGAAACTAAAAAAGAAGAGAAAATTAAATTCAAAACTATCAGAAGGAAATAATAAGGCTTAGAGTAGAGACAAGTGAAATAGAGAATACAAAATAGTAGAAGGACTACAATGAAACCAAAAGTTAGTTCTTTGAAAAGATCAACAAAATTGATAGACTTTAGCTAGACTGACCAGGAAAAAGGAGAGAGAAGATTTAAATAGCTAAAATCAGAAATGAAAATGGAGACATTATTACCAATCTTACAGAATTAGAAAGGATTTTAAGAGAATACTATGAACAATTGTATGGCAATAAATTGGATAACTTTGGCAAAATGAATACACTCTTAGAAACACAGAAATTACCAAAACTGACTCACGAAGTAATAGGAAATATGAATAGATTTATAAAAAGTAAGGAGATGACATCAATAATAAATATCTTCCCAACAAAAAAAGTCCAAGACCAAATGACTTCACTGGTGAACTCTACCAGTGATTTGAAGTAGAATTATCACCAATCCTTCTTAAATTTTTCCAAAAAATAGAAGAGGAGAAATCACATCCTCACTTGTTCTATGAGGCCAGCATTATCCTTATATGAAAGGCAGATAAAGACATCACCAATAAAGACAATTACAGACAAATGCCCCTTCTGAATAAAGATGCAAAAATTCTCAACAAAATACTAGTGAAAGCAAATATAACAGTATGTTAACAATATTACACACTATGACCAAGTGGGATTTATCCCAATAAAGGTGCCAACGCCATTGAATAGGGAAAGAATAATGTCTTCCAGAAATGCTGCTGGGAGAACTGGATGGTTCTACATGCTAGAGAATGAACACACACACAAATATATACACATACATGTACGTATATACACACATATACTTATGTACACACACATACGTATGCACACATCATATACATCATGTGTGTCTATATATCACATACAAAAATTAACATAAAACAGATAAACAGCTTACATATAAGAGCTAAAACCATATAACTCTTAGAAGAAAAAATAGGGGTAAATGTTTGTGACCTTGGATTTGGCAGTGGATTTTTTAGATATGACACCAAATGCATGATTAACAAAAGAAAAAATAAACTGAATTTTATCAAAATTGAAAACTGTTGTTCATCAAAGGACATTATCAAGAAAGTGAAAAGACAACCAGTAGAATGGGGGAAATTATTTGCAAACATATATCTGATAAGGATTTATCCAGAATATGTAAAGAATTTCTATAACTCAAAAACAAAAAAGACAAACAATCCAATTTAAAAAGTAGACAAAGGACAGGAATAGACATTTCTCCAAAGAAGAAATACTAATGGCCAATAAGCACATGAAAAAATGCTCAACATCACTAGTGATTAAGGAAATGTAATTTGAAATTGTACTGAGATACCACCTCACACCCATTATGAGGGGGTTATGGGTGAATTATGTCCTCCCAAAATTCCTATGTTGAAGCCCTAATCCCTTGTACTGAGAATATGACTATATTTGGAGAGAGGACCTTTCAAGAGGTAATTAAATTAAAGTGAGGCTATTAGGATAGGTTCTAATCCAATATGACTAGTGTCTTTATAAGAAGAGGAAATTTGGGCACAGAGAGAGGCACCCGGGATGGGAGAGCACAGAGGAAAGTTCACCTGGGACACAGAGAGAAGGCAGCCATCTGCAAGCCAAGGAGAGAGGCCTCCAAAGAGACCAAATCTGCTGACACCTTGATCTTGGATTTCTGGCCTTCAGAACTGTGAGAAGATAAATTTCTGTTGTTTAAGCCACACAGTTTTTGCTATTTTGATAGAGCAGCCCTAGCAAACTAGTATAGATGGTTATAATCCCCAAAATGGAAAACAAATGTTGGTGAGGATGTGGAGGAATTGGAACCCTCATGCATTATTTGTGTGAATGTAAAATGGTAGAGCCACTGTGGAAATAACTTCAGCAGTTCCTCAAAAAGTTAAATAGAACTACTCTAAGATCCAGTAATTCCACTGGTAGGTATATACCCAACAGAAATCAAAACAGGGGCTTAGACAGATACTCATATGTGACTGTTCATTGCAGCACTATTCACAGTAGCAAAAGGTATTCAACAGAAGGATGTATAAACAAAATATGATATATATGTACAATGAAATATTATTCAGCCAGAAAAAAGGAATGACGTTTTTATACATGGTACAATAAGGATGAACCTTGAGAACATTATACTAAGTGAAATAAGCCAGACACAAAAAGACAACTATTGTAGAATTTCACTTGTATAACAAATCTAGAATAGGCAAATTCATAGAGAAAGAAAGTAGATTAGAGATTACCATCATCTAAGGGAGGGAGAAGTGAGGAATTATTGTTTAACGCCTGGAGAGCTTCTGTTTGGGGTGATGAAAAGTTTCGAGAGTAAATAGTGGTGTACTTGCATAACATTGTGAATGTAAAGGAGGTCACTTAATTCTACACTTAAAAATGTTTGAAATTGCATATTTTATATTCTATCACAATAAAAGAAATACCACCTATCTCCTACGTCGCATTAATAGAATTAGAACTTTTAGATCTGGAGGCTGGCTACTGTTTGTTATAATTGTTGTTTATTTCTTAACCTCTCCAGGTGATGATCCTAATGGGTAGCCAGAGGTGAGTTTATTTTTAGTTGTTTTAGCATTTTTTGTTGTTCTTATTGTTGGTTTTGCTACTGCTGCTGTTTTAAGTGAATCTCTCTTTCATTTTATCTTCTAACTGGGTGTTGTTTATACATGTCAAGTCTGTCTATTTCTATATATTTATTTTGTACCAAGCTACCGCATTGATTTTCGTATTGTTTGTAATGATTTTTCAACTGATATCTTGTATTTTCTATGTGTATAATTTTATTCAACTTAATAAAAAGAAATGAAGTCTTGATATGTGCACCAACATGAATGAGTCTCAAAAACATTATCCTAAGTTAAGCCTTACACAAAAGGCGACACGTATAATTCCATTTGTGTGACACACATTCAGAATAGATTCATAGGGACGCAGTGCAGATTGGCGTCCGACAGGTGCTTGGATGGGAAGTGGGAATGGGGAGAAATCCCTTAATGGGTAAAGGGCTTTGCTTTGAAGTAATGGAAATGTTTTAGAATTAGAGATGGTGGCTGCACAGTATTATTAATGTGCTAAATGCCATTGAATTGTTCCCTTTAAAATAGTTAATCTTATGTGAATTTCACCTGATACATTATTAAAAAAATTCGAGTTAAAAGGCTAATTTTCAGGTAAAATGAAAACTGTCAAAGGCCAAAAATATCAATTGCCATATTTATATGGATCTATAACTGAACTCTGCATTCTGTTCCATTTTTTCTGTCTATTCATTCACCAATACTACAATGTTTTGGTTCCTGGGGCTGTATAGCAGGTCTTAAATTTGGACAGTGTGAGTCATCTTTGTTATTCATTTAAAAATTGGATTAGATATGTCCACATAAATTTAGAATGGGCTTGTACATCTCTAGTTGAAAATAAATTCAGCTGGGATTTTGATTGGGATTGCATTAAAACTATAGATTAATTTTGGTAGAATTGGCTTTTTAACTGTATTGAATCTTCTCATCCATGAACACATTTTTCCCTGTATTTAGATGTTTTACTTTCATTGGAATTTTGTAGTTTTCATTATACAGATCCTGCATATATGTTGTGAGACTTATACTGAAGTAAGTCATTTTATTGGAGTGGTTGAATATTGTTCTTTGTTGTGAAAGACTTTGGAATCATATAGAAGTTGGAAAAATATTACTGAGAATTCGTTTATCTTTCACTCAGCCTCGTTCAATGATAATAAATTATATAACCATAGCACAATGCTTAAAACCTAGAAAGTGATATTAGTACAGTACTATTAAGTAAACTACAGACTTTATTTGGATTTTATCAGATTTTTCATGCAATTGTATGTGTGTGTATGGTTCCATGAAGTTTCATCACCTATATAGATTCATGTAACCACTGCCACAATCAGGATACAAAATTGTTCCACCAGGTTTGAAATTACAATTTCCCTCCAGCCCTAAAGCCCAGGCGATCACTGAGCTGTTGTTCTCCATTGCTGTAATTTTGATATTGTTATATCAATTGAATCATATATTATGTGACTTTGGACACTGGCCTTTTTTCTGCTTAGTGTAAGTCCCTTGAGATCCATCCAGGTTGTTGCACATATCAAAACTTTCTTCCTTTTATTGCCAAGCAGCATTCCATTGTATGGATGTCCCACAGTTCAGCTCCAGGACTTCTCAGCTGTTGCCAGTTCTTGGTTATTACAACTAAAGCTGCTATGAACATTCATGTACAGGTATTTATGTGAACATTATTTTTATTTTTAATTTTTTCTGAATTAAATACCTAACAGTGTGATTGCTGGATCAAGAAATTGCCCAACTATTTCCCAGAGTGCCTGTATTATTTTTCGTTCCCACCAGCTTTGGATTCAGTTGTACTGCATCCTTACAAGACCTCAAGATTGCCAGCATTTTTAATTTTAGTCATTCTAATAGATGTGTAGTGGTATCTCAGCATAGGTTTAATTTACATTTCCCTAATGGTTAATGACGTTGAACATCCTTTCATGTGCTTATTTGCCATCCATATCTACTCCTTGGTTAAATGTCTGCTCAAGATTCTTTTTGTATTCTAGATAGAGGTCTTGTGTCCAACAAGAGATGTGAAAATGTTTTTTGAAACCGTAGCTTGTCTTTTTATTTTCTCAACAGTTTTCTTTGTATATAACATATTTTAAATTTTGATAGAATTACCAACTTATCAGTTTCTTCTTTTATGGATGGTGCTTTTGGTATCAACTTTAAGAACTCTTTGCCTAACCCTAGATCACATAAATATTCTCCCATGTTTTCTTCTTAAAGTTTTATTATTTTAAAAGATTTAGATCTATGATTCATTTCGAGGTGTTTTTTTTCTTTTTTTTTTGTATAATATGTGAAATTTAGGTTGAGGGTTTTTTTAGTATTTTTTTTTTTTTTTTTTTTGGTAAATGGAGTCCAATTGTTCCAACACCATTTGCTGAAAGAGACTATATTTCTCCATTGAATGGCTTTTTTACCTTTGCCAAAAACCGTTTGTTGGTATTTGTACGGGTTTGTTTCTGCATTGCCTATTGAGTTCCATTTATCTATGTGAGTATTCTTCCGTCAATACCAGACTGCCTTGATTACCATGATTTGCTAATATTTTGTTGAAAATTTTTATGTAGAAGTTCATGAGGGGTATTGGTGTTTAGCTTTCTTTTCTTCTGTTGTTTTTGTTTCATCTTGATATCAAGGTTATCCTGACCTCGTAAGATGAAAGGAAAAGTTTCTTCCTTTTCTATTTTCCAGAAGAGATTGTGTGAAATTGGTGTTATTTTTTTTCTTAGATTTTTAAAAGGATTTGTCCCTGAATTATATA
Source organism: Equus przewalskii (assembly GCF_037783145.1). Lineage (NCBI taxonomy): Eukaryota > Metazoa > Chordata > Mammalia > Perissodactyla > Equidae > Equus > Equus przewalskii. The sequence continues at coordinate 37,073,954 of NC_091836.1, forward strand.
AGGGTGTGTAATTTTCTCCTCAGGAATTGTAAGTATGACTTAATTTATTTAATAGATTTATTCAATTTGTTTAATAGATTCTAGCGATCAATTGTTCTCATGTGAATTTTGATATTTATGCCTTTCAAGAAACTGGTCCATTTCATCTGAGTTGTCAAATTTTGGAGGGTTACATTCTTTGCAGTGTGATGTTATTATCCTTTTCCTGTATATGGGGCTGTACCTGGGGATCTTCTGTTCCACTGTGGTAATATGAGTAATATGTGTTTACTCTGTTTTGATTTTTGGTCTGTCAAAAGGTTTACCAATTTTATTTATCTTTACAAAGAAAAAGCTTTGGTTTCATTGATATTGTCATTTGTTTTTCTGATTTTAATTTGATTTTTTTCTATTTTCTGTAACATTTGCTTACTTCTGCTTGATATGAGTTTGCTTTTCTTTTCTAGTTTTGTAAGGTAGAAGCTTGGATTTTTTATTTGAGACTCTTCTTTTCCTATAAAGTATCTAATGCTATATGTTTCTCTCTGAGCACTGTTTTAACAACATCCCCCAGATTTTTTATGTTGTATTTTTTAATTTTCATTCAGTTCAAAATATGTTCTAGAGGGGATGGCCCGGTGGCATAGTGGTTGAGTTCATGCACTCCACTTCCACAGCCCGAGTTTGCAGGTTTGGATCCAGGCGCCAAACTACACCACTCATCAAGCCATGCTGTGGCAGCATCAAAAAAAAAATAGAGGAAGATGGGTATAGGTGTTAGCTCAGGGCCACACTTCCTCAGCAAAAAAGAGGAAGATTGGCAACAGGTGTTAGCTCAGGGCCAATCTTCCTCAAGAACAGCAACTATATGTATATATATATATTTTTTATATATTCCAATTTATAGATTTATAGACAATAACTATATATATATTCTAATTTATCTTGAGACTCTTAGACTTCATCTTTGAGCCATTAAATATTTAGAAGTGTGTTTTTTAAGATCTTTCAACTTTTAACATGTCTATATCACTATACTTACAGTAAGATTTTTGTAGATATCTTATAGCTGAGTCTGTTTTTAAAAAATAAATCTAATGATTAGTGATGTAGAGCATCTTTTTCAGGTGCTTGTTGGCCAACTGTATGTCTTCTTTGGAAAAATGTCTACTCAGGTCCTCTGGCCATTTTTTAATCAGATTATTTGTTTTGTTTGCTATTGAGTTGTATAAGTTCTTTATATATTTTTAACATTAATCCCTTATTGGATATATCCTTTGCAAATATCTTCTTCCATTTAGTAGGTTGCCTTTTCATTTTGTTGATTATTTTCTTCACTGTGCAAAAGGTTTTTAGTTTGATGTAGTCTCATCTGTTTATTTTTGCTTTTATTGCCCTTGTCTGAGGAGACAGACCCAAAACAGTGTTGCTAAAATTGTTGTCAAAGAGCTTACTGCCTGTTTTCTTCTAGGAGTTTTATGGTTTCAGGTCTCACATTCAAATCTTGAATCCATTTTGAGTTTATTTTTGTATGTGGAATAAGGAAGTGGTCTAGTTTCGTTCTTTTGCACATGGCTATCCAGTCTTCTCAACATTATTTATTGGAGAGACTACTCTTTTCCCACTGTGCATTCTTGGCTCCTTGACCATATATGCATGGGTTTATTTCTGGGCTCTCTATTTTGTTCCATTGATCGATGTGTCTGTTTTTGTGCTGGTACCATGCTGTCTTGATTACTATAGTTTGTAGTATAGTTTGAAATCAGGGAGTGTCATCCCTCCAGTATACAGATGTCAAATTATAAAGCTGTACAGATGAAACTTATACAATAAAAAAATCACAAGCAAATAAATAAATAAAAATAAAATTTGGAAATCTACATCTGTTAATTGGTGTGGTTTGACTGTTTGCATTTAACATAATTACAGCTAATAGTTGAATTTCGTTCTACCATTTAATCCTTAATTTTCTCTTTGCTCTCTCTGTTTTTCTTCTCCTATTTTCCTTTGTTTGCTTTTTTATTTGAATATTTTTAAATATTCCTTTTATGTTTCGCATTGTGGAGCTATCTATCTATCTATCTATCTATCTATCATCTATCTATCTGTATTTGCACTTGGGATACCTGAATTTTCATATTCAACTCAGAGTTAGTTTTACCACTTCTCATAAAATATGGAAACCTTACAGTATTGGTCCACTTGCCCTTCTCCCCTTATGTTGTAGTTGTCATTATTATTGCGGTGAATACATTGAAATATCTATCAATGTTGTAATTTTACTTTTGACAGTCTTAAGAGAAAAGAAGTAGTCTATTATATTTGCTCTGGTGTTTACTATTTCTGATGCTTTTCCTTTACTCCTGAAGTTCTAGTTTTTTTCTTTCATCATTTTCCTTCCACATGAAGAACTTCTTTTAGCATCTCTTTTAAAACAAGTCTTTGTTTGTATTTGAAAGTACTTTTATTTCACCCTCATTCATGAAGAATGTCTTCACTGGATCTAGTATTCCAGACTGATAGTCCTTTTCTTTCAGGCTGTCTTCTGACCTCCATGACTTCTACTGAGAAATCTGTCATCGTTTGAATCATTGTTCCTTTATATGTAATGTGGCATTTATCTCTGGGTTTGTACAATATTTTTTTCTTTATCTTTAATTTTCAGCTGTGTGATTATATTATGTTTGGATTTTTCTTTCTTTCTTTTTATTGTATCCTATTTTGGGTTTTGCTGAGTTTCTTTGATTTGTAAATTCATGTCTTTCACCAAATTTGGAAAGTTTTTGGCCATTATATCGTCAAAATTATTTTAAACTAATCTCTTTCCCTTCTCCTTCTGGGACTCCAATATCATGGATGCGAGGCCTTTTCCCATTGTATAGTAGATCTCTGTTAATTTTGTTTTAATATCCTTTATTTTTATTGTTTAGATGGAATTATTTTTATTGATCTGCCTTCAGGTTTACTAACTTGCAGTTCACAAGTTCCTCTGTCATTTCCTTTCTTCTAGTGCACCCATCTGATGATTTTTTTAAATTTCAGATACTGTATTTTCTTAGTTCTAAAATTTCCACTTTGTTCCTTTCATAGTTTCTATTTCTGGACTGAAAACTCCTATCTTTTTATTCATTTAAAGAATCTTTTCCTTCACTTCATAGAGCACAGTTCTAAAAGCTGCTTTAAAATCTTTGTCTAAGAGTTCCAATATCCGGGGCATCTGTTGATTTTACTTTCTCTTCAGAATTGGTCACATTTTCCTGGTTCTTTGTATGTCAAGAAGTATTTTATTTTATCCTTGACATTGTGACTGTTATGTCCTGAAAACCCTGGGTGCTGTTATAATCTGCTAGCGCAGGGGTTGGCAGACACTTTCATTCAGGCACAGTAAGTAAATATTTTAGGTTGTTGGCTGTGCAGTCTCCATGTGACTTCTTAGCTCTGCTACTGTAGAGCAAAAGCAGCCATAAAATGATACATAAATAAATGGATATAGCTGTGTTCAACCAAAATTTTATTTATGAAAAAGGTGCTTGGCCAGATTTGGCCTGCAGGCTGCAGTCTGCCAGCCAGTTCTGTAGAGAATTTTCGTTTTTGCTGTGGTTGTTTGCTTGTTTTAGCAGGCAGTCAATTCAGCAATGTTCAATTCAAGATCTGTTTCACTTTCTGTGGGCAGTGGTTCAAATCTTGGTTCTGTTCTCAAAGATTTTGCAATGCTGCCTGATCCTTGTGTGGATTCATACACAGAGTTAAGGGACAGCTTCTCTCCGCTAGGATTCTCTTGTACTCTTTAGCACCCCGGACTTTTTGTTTTCTGTTTCCTTTGGCCAGAAAGACAGAATTTCTATTGAAATTTTACTCAACCACACTACCACCACTGCCTCCATGTTTGGGAACTTGGGGCAAAACTGCAAGAGAGAAAAACCAGAAAACAAAAAACAAAGAGGAAACTCATCCTGTTGTTCTTCTTCAGTTTTGATTTCACTCCACAATCCACCCATTTTTTTAAAACTCCAGAGTCTCCAGCGACTTGGTTTTTGTATTTTCTCTGGAGTTTTTAGTGGTAATAAGTGAGAAGGGTGGGCAGTAGTGGGATTAAACTAGTAAAGAGGAATGAGATTTAATCAATTCAGTTTTCATGTATAGATCTATTTTTGCAACTAAATTGTAAGTACCTTGAGGACAGGAGCCTTCTTCGTTGTATTTCTCTCACCGCAAAGAAAAGGACTTGAAATATTAGATCTTATGAAATACCAGGTAATTGATAAATTGACTCCTAAGGTACTCCTGGGTGTTAGAAGCAAATTTAAAAGTCATCTATTCTAATCTACCAGTTTTACCAGTGAGCTCCAGAAAGACAAGCTGAGTCACTCAAATTTGCACAGCTAGTGAAAATAGCAGTGGTAGGACTAGAAGGGCCTCTGAGTCGCAGTTTTCCATAGGCCATGCTATCTCTCTTTCTAATGCTTATTATTTCATCAAGTGACAAGCATAACAGAACCGATGATGAGCTTGCCTGTGAAAGAATAGACAGATGGAAAAGAAAATTGACTAAAAGAATGAGTGAAAAGTATTTGGCTTGGAAAGAAATTAATGAGAGATGCTAAGTCTTTTGGGACTCTTCAGTATTAGAAAAGGATAGTGGTTTCTCACCAGACTCTGTACCAATCACCAGCATTTTCTTTTCAAGATTATATAAAACCTACAAAAGGTACTCAATTAATTAAAAAATGTGAATCAGTGGCAAAATCCCAGGCAGAGGGAATGGTAGTGGGTCATAATCAGAAGGAAGTGAAAGGAAAGTACCTGATCAGGGGCTGAGGAAATGGAACAGTCTGTACATGCAGAGAAAGTTGAGACAGGTGCATCGAGTCGTCTCGAAGTGTGTAGTGGAGGCCATGAGAGTCTCTGCACACACCAGAGGAGGGAGGAATTTAGGAGGAGGGATAGAGATGTGTTATCAGCTTTTCTGCTTCTTTTTCCCAAACTTGGCTAGCTGGAAGGTGACTTTGTTCTTGGAAAATGATGGAAACTGACTGTTGTAATGTGGTAATCTCTAAGTACCTCAATTCTGAAAATCTGAAATACATGACCAATTGGGATGTTTCTGATACTGGGGCCATCACTACAGTTGGGATGCCTAGTAACAGCTAATAAAAATGCAAATGTCATGAGCAATGTGTTACCATGGTCTAGGATGCTGGGCTACTGTGTGTATTTGTGTCTGTGATATGGGGTTGTTTTATGAGTATTTGTGTGTGGTAGTGGGTGGGGGAAGTGCAGTGGGGAGAGGTTCCAGGAAAAACTGCCTGTAGAAATTTGAAATTTAGGACAGATGAAAGAAGGCATTGCCTTTCACAATGGACAACATAATTATAAAATTAATTTCACTGAAAATGACAATATATAGCGCTTTTTAAAATTACGTCAAGCACATTTCTCAGCACTTTTACATACATTCTCTTACTCTACATTATGTCTATGAGATTTATTATTTTTCCATTTTAAATATAAGAAACTAAGATATAGCAATGTTAATTATTTTTTTTACAGCTCTCCCAGGTGATTTCAATGTGCAGCCAAGGTTGAGAAATACTACTTTTTTACTGTCGCTCATTATATATGAGATATACTGAAAAGATGTGTGATTATCCAGTTTCCCCAACACCGTTTGTTGAAGGAACTATCTTTTCCCATTGAATATTCTTGGCTCCCTTGTAAAACATTAGTGGACAATATATGTGGGAGTTTATTTCTGGGTTCTCGACTGTGTTCCATTGGTCCATGTGAATATTTTTATGCCAGTATAATACTGTTTTGATTACTATAGCTTTGTAGTATAGCTTGAAATCAGGGAGTGTGATGCCTCTGGCTTTATTTTGCTTTCTCAGGATTGCTTTGGCTATTCAAGGTCTTCTGTGGTTCCATATAAATTTTAGAATTTTTTTTCTATTTTTGCAAAAAGTACCATTGGAATTTTTAAAGGGATTACTTTGAATCTATAGATAGATGTGGGTAATATGGACATTTTAACCATGTTCATTCTTCCCATCCGTGTACAAGGGATATATTTCCATTTGTCTGTGTCTTCTTCAATTTTTTTCATCAAAGACATACAGTTTTCATTGTACTGATCTTTTACTTCCTTGGTTAAATTTCTTCCTAAATGTTGTATTGTTTTTGATGCTATTGGGAATAGGACTGTTTTCTTTATTCCTCTTTCAGGTATTTCATTATTAGTGTATAGAAACACAACTGATTTCTGTATGTTGATTTTCTACCCTGCAACTTTACTGAATTTGTTGATTTACTCCAACTGTTTTTTGGTTGAGCTTTAGGATTTTTTATATATAAGATCATATCATCAGAAAAATGAAATTGGACCCCTATCTTATACAACTCACAAAAATTAGTCAAGATGTATTAAAGATTTGAATGTAATATCTGAAATTGTAAACCTCCTAGAAGAAAACTTGGGGAAAAAGATCCTTGACATTAGTCTTGGCAACATCTTTTTGGATATGACACCAAAAACACAAGCAACAAAAGCAAAAATCAACAAGTAGGACTACATCAAACTAAAAAGCTTCTACATAGCAAAAGAAAAAAACAGCAAAATGAAAAGTCAACTTACAGAATGAGAAAAAATATTTGCAATCCATTTATCTGATTATATAATATCCAAAATATATAAAGAACACATATGACTCAATAACAGAAACCAAACAATCCAATAAAAAATGAGCAGAGGAACTGAATAGACATTTTTCCAAAGAAGACATCAAATGGCCAACAGGTACATGAAAAATGCTCCACATCGCTAACTATCAGGGAAATGTAAATAAAAGCCACAATGAGGTATCACCTCACATCTGTTAGAATGTCTGTTTTCAAGAAGACAAGAGGTAACAAGTGTTGGTGAGGATGTGGAGAAAAGGAAACCCTTGTGCTTTGTTAGTGGGAATGTAAATTGATTCTGGCAGTATGGACAACAGTTAAAATTTTAAAATAAAATTTTAAGTTAAAAATAGAACTATCATATGATCCAGCAATCCTACTTTTGGGTATATAACCAAAGTAAAGGAAACTAGGATGTCAAAAAGATACCTGCAGTCCCATGTTTATCGCAGCATTTTTCACAGTTGCCAAGATATAGAAACAACCTAAGTGTCTGTCAATGGATAAATGGATAAAGAAGATGTGAAATATATAGGGGAATTGGGACCTGTTAGTCAAAGGGTACAAAATTGCAGTGAGAAGATGAATAAGTTCTGGAGATCTAAGGCACACCATTGTGATTATAGTCAAAAATACCATATTATATACTTCAAAGTTGCTAGGAGACTAGATCTTAAGAGTCTTCACCAAACAAAAAATAATAATAATAATAACAATTATGTGACATGATGGAAGACTTAGCTAATGTTATAATGGTAAATTGTATTACAATATGAAAATGTATCAAATCAGCACATTCTATACCTAAAACTCACACGATGTTGTATGTCAGTTATATCTCCATTGAAAAAAAAGATGTGTGATTCTTCATGGTAGAAAGGCAAGGCTAGTTACAGGGTAACTATGGTAAATTTCTTGGAATTGGAATTAGGAAGGGCAACAAATTACACCTCCCTACATAGCATATAAAATGGTTATCTGGAACAGAGACAGAGGAAAGGGATATAAAGAAAGCCACAGTAGAGGATGGGATGTGGAACCGACCAGCTTGAACTAATCTGGACTCCAGACGTGGCCCCACTGTTAGCATAATTGGTTAGCCATTTTACCTCTTTGTGCTACCATTTCTAAACCTGAGAAATGAAGGAGCTGTGCTCCTCAGTGTACCTTAGTACCACTGTTCCAAGAATGGATGGATCATACATGTGACCCAGCATTACATTTGTTTTATTCTTATTCTAATAGAATGCAAACTTCACAATACCAAGGAATGTCTCTGTTGTCCTCACCACTTTTAATCTTATGCCTAGAACAGAACTCAATTCTTAGTGCAAGCATGAATGAATGAATTTGACCTTCTTTAAAATAGTGGCTATATTTTACTCATTCATCTGCATCCCATACAGCTCTTAACTCAGTGTCTGGTATATGCCCAATGTTCATTTGTTTTCTTCTGAATTGTGAATTTGACTACTCAAGTCAAATTTAGATTTTATTGCTGTTTTGTTTATCAACTCTCATATTTTCTGGTTCACTGGCCCTTTGATCTGCATGAATAATTGAGAAGTGACTTGTAAGAAAAACATCTTAGCAGCTCAACCCCATTACAGGAGTTTATACATCATAAAATGTATGCAGTCATCATCCTTTGCTTTTCACTGATGTTGCATCATTACTTATCTAGGGTCATAACTGAGATTTCCAATCTGGCTGCTCTTTAGTCTCTGATCCCACCCCAAAGCAATTAAATAAAATTGTTTAGGGGTAAAGATAGGGTATAGATATGTTTTAAAAGATCTTCAGGTTGTAATAATGTTCAGCCAAAATTGAGAATTGTGGATGTGTTCCAGTTATGATATTGCCTTCATATTCTTTCGCTTCTTTCTGGCCAGGGCTTGGGCTATCTAATACTTGTGTTTACATCGAATTGATACTACAGCTAGTTCAGGGGCCAGTTTCACTAGTAAATAACAAAGGGCACTCTTGATATGTGTTTGCAGCTTCAAACCAGTTATTCCAAGACCCAGTTCTTTGTTCTAAGAATTTGCTCAGACCTATATAGTTGGTTAAGATCCATAATCAAAGAACAGCAGCGATGGGACATGTGCTACATGGAGGGGAAAATTACGGCAGGAGTGCTCAACGCAGCATAGGCGAGTCTCCTGCAATCTGTAAAAGCCTTACTCCACCCTATTTGGAGGACAGAGAACAAAGGACCATTAGATGATATTAACAAACAGAACACTGGTAATAGCTAAAATAAACACTTCACTTTGCACTTTCCTCAGTCCCCAAAATATTTGGCTAAGATAGGCCCACGTGAGCCCAATGGCATAGGCAGATTCCTAAAGGATCTCAGGAAATCTTTGTGAGAATATCGTCAATGCTTATTTAGATATGATCATCAAATCAGCCATTCTGGAATGTGAATTGATTACTTATAACTTCTATCCATGCACAATCTTAGTTCTAACAGTTGATGTGAGGTGGACCATAGTGCCTTGATCTGAGGAGGGCAGCTGGAAGTAATAGTATCTTTTCCCTCTTCCTCTTCCTTTTCTTCTTTTTTCCCCCCAGTTTAGCAAGTGTGAAAATTCAGTTATCTGAAACTTTAAGGAAAATCTTGCCATCTCTTCAGAACTCTCTCTCCATCTTATCTATAGGCTTGAAGAAGCAAAAGAGGGAACTGGCAGGTGGCATTCCCAGTGTGAAGCCAGATGGGAGGTGTTAGAGCTGGGATTTTTCCTCTGAGGGGCAATGCCAAAAACAACCCACTTCTCCCTAAAGTCACTGCTTGGGATTTTGAAATTCTACATGGTGGGTATCCATTTGTTTCAAGAGCATCCTGCTTTTGTCCCCCATCCCTGCCCTCTGCCTTTAACCTAGACATACACACCAAACAAACTGCTTCAAAAGTCTTTCTGGAAATCTCTGTAAAGGGGAAGTCCCTTGACCTGCTACTAATGGTTTTCCTGAAGCTGAGAATGAACCCCAGTCTCCCTTTTATTTTAAGAAAGCCAGTCAGTTTTCAACACCCCCAGCCCCTTCCTCCTTGCTTTCTTCACCCGGTCCCCCTCAGGTCTCCCCACCTTGTCCTGCATCTTCAGTGCTGTCTCAGCCTCCTCGGAAAACCCCAGAGAAGGAAAGGCTTTTACTCTGGTCACAGGCTTACAAGTTCCATTGTTACTTCCCCTAACAGTAACCTCAGCTAATGCTGGATTAAGAGGCACTAAGGAGATAAATTTGTCCAGATAAAAACTGCAAGGCTAGAGATTCTCTCTGGGGCTACTGAAGTCCCAATCTTGACCCACTTTGTGTAAAACTGTTCTGTTGTGTTGTGCTCCCCCACCCCCGAGAGTGTTACTTAGGTAAACAAGCTGATAGAAATTTCTGTATGTGTTGAATAAGATTAGGCCCTGGGTAAATATGTATTCTGATGATGGGATAGTGGAATCTTTGTCTGTTTATTTTGCTTTATATTTATGTCCAAATGTCAGTTATTGCTTGCACGTCTTGCCAGCTGCCTAGGTGCTAACTTCTCACAGCATAGGCAGTGTTCCTTCCACAGTCACGTCCACGCAGTGGTGGGGGCTGAGAAAAACTACACATTGGAAAACAAATAAACAAATAAACAAACAAAAAAAACCCAACTTCATCCATGTTAGAGATTTTCTAAACTCTGTACTGTGGTTTAAAGTGTTTCCTAATCCTCTGTTAAAGTAAAAGAGAGTAACCTCCCTCCCTTCTTTCCTCCTTACCTCCCTTCCTGCCTCCCAACCCCCCTTCCTTCTTTCCTTCCTTTCCTCCTTCCTTCCATAAAAAGTGCGTAATTACAACATGCAAGACACTTGGTAGGTGCTGGGGGAGAAAACACATGTCAGTCTTAGATTCTATGATGCTTCATATGTCTTGACTATTTTGAGTTAACTTTTCTGAAAACAAATAAAAATGCTTGTTTTATTTTGCAAAAGTGTGTGTGTGTGTGTGTGCATATTTTGTATGTATGTACATGTATAAATATATATGTGTATAAATACGTGAGTATATGTATGCGTGTATATATGTGCTGTGTGTATATATGTATGTCTATGTACATATATGTATATAAGGTTTTCCTACTAAAAATAACTCATTCTTGGGCCTGCCCTGGTGGCCTAGTAGTTAAGTTCAGCACACTCTGCTTCAGCAGCCTGAGTTTAGCCCCAGGAGTGGACCTATACCACTTGTCTGTAGTGGCCATGCTGTGGCAGTGGCTCACATACAAAACAGAGGAAGATTGGCAACAGATGTTAGCTGAAGGTGAATCTTCCTCAGCAAAATAATAATAATAATAACAGTAATAATAATTAAGTCTTATTATAGAAACAAGAACAATAGATAAAGCAAAGGAAAAATAAAAATCACCCGTGGCTCCATCACACACAGCTAAAGCATTAGTGTATTTCCTTCTGGCATTCAATTACTCTAAGTTTTTCTTTTTACTTATTATTATAGGTTAAGCAAAAATACTTTATTTCAGATCTTTTTCAGTTAAGGGTCAAGTCTCAGACTGAGGTATGAGAATGGGATTGGAATCTCATTCTGTAACCCCAGCTTGACCATAGACCTTGCCAAACACAAATCTCTTGGAATGTGAGTTCCCTTGAGAAGAGTTGGGCTCCCTCTTTTTATGATGGACCCTATAAATATGGAATGCAAAGGGGTAGTGTTTGTATCTCTCAAGTACTTTCTAACATAGAAAGTGTGTAACAGCACATCATTAAGAACTCAGGGGAAACATTTCAGAGCATTCCATGCCCACCAGATTAAAACTGAAACCTTGAGAATCCCCCTCTCTGTAGGACATGACTAATCTCTCTCATGCAGACGTAGCAGGCAAAGCCTGCATGGGAGGAATTACTGTATATTGCTGTGCCTGATACAAAATTGCATTGAACGTTTTCAATATTTGGCAGGATATTGGAAGTGCATTAATAATTTTCTTTGAATAGAGAATTCTTTCTCTCCTTATGAGCTGGCAATCGTTTCTCCTTCTTTTTACCTATTTTGGCTCAATAGCATGATCTGTTTTTTCTTTTCTGGATTGTACCAGGTCACAACAGAGAGGAAATGCAGAGTCCAAATAGTCTTCTATGCATTTCCAGGGCATTCTAGCTGCTCCGCCTCATTTTACAAATGTGATTAGCTGTGTTACCTCCCTCTAAATCTTGGTAAGCCACTTTTCCCTCTCAGCCTTTGGTTGGCAATGAGGGTAGCTGTAAATATCATACACCAGTTTCCCAGCCTCCTCAGTGTTCAGTCTCTTCTCAAAGCCTCCCCTCTTTGCCTGGCTGCTGGTGTTTTCCCACAAGCTTCCCAAATCCCTGACGTCTGACACAACTGTTGGCTGATTACCCCTAAGGTCAGCTTTATGGGTACGCAACCAGAGCAATTACACAGGGCCTTGTTCACATTTGGGTTTAATACTCTACAGTCACCATCTTAAAACTTAACAATTTTCTCTTAATTTGTGCTTTGAAGTAGAGTAGCTGGGACAATGGAGGATGCACCAAGACATGGAGTTTTGGCTCCTACATTCCTGCCTCCAGCTGCCTCCTAATTTTCCTGGGTTGGGTTCTCAGCTGTCTGCTCCCTGTTCCTTGGTTCTCCCTGACCGATGACTCCTGATACTCTCTGCTCTCCAAGTTGGGGTTGGGGGAAGTTTCACTGTCAGCCTTGCCTTCTGCCCCGAGTTGGGTCTTGGATGTGGATGTGGGAGGGTCAGGTTTGGACATGTACTCTGCAGCCTTTTGGGGTGGAGCAAGGTGGAGACCATCCCTGCCCTGAGCTGGCAATGCCACCGGGTGTTTGATAACCCATTGAAGGGGATGGGGGGTGACATCTCAGGTAGTCCAATGCCAGTGCAAGGTGATGGCTCCTTGGGGTTTGCCCCACTGCCATAGGTTAGAGAGGGTGACTTCCCTGAATTTTTCACTGGCCCCAGAAATTATGTAGTCAGCCCAGGCTACCTGGCATCCACTTCCCTCTTCTTCCTTAAAAGAATGGTGCTTTCCCAAGTCTAGGCAACCATGTGCCTCAGGAGAGTCTGACTCTGATCATGGCTACAAGAGGGAGTCTGAGTTTCCCAAATGTAACCCTATCTCTGTTGCCATGATTATGGGTCCAAGAATAGATGTGTGATGCAATTCTGAGCACAGGGATTTGAGAGAATGCCTTTTGAGAAATTTTAGAGGATTTTTGTTTTTTTAAGACACAGCCACAGAAAAGAGAGACCACTCTCTCCTCTTCCCTTGGATGTTGCTGGGTTCAAACGTTATGCCTGGGCCTGATGCAGCCACAATGACAATAGCCAGAGGATGAAGCCATACGTGGAAGGGCAGAGCTGAGAGATGCAAAGAACCTGGCTTCTCAAGCATGATATGGAATTGCTAAACTTACCCTACATCTAGACTACTGGTGCTTAAGACATATTGCGTTGGGGTTACTTTTACTTGGAGCTAAAATTACCCTATCTTATAACACCTTTTCTTTCTCTTTCCCTCTAACTTCTACTTTTAGTCAGCCAATACCATTTTTTTCTGTTGCAAAGTGAGTTCTCAATTAGGTTTATAGAAAGCTATACGAGAAATACAATGCATGTTTTTGTTTTGTTTTTTAATTTGAATGATTGGCAGTCTCACCATAAAAGCAGCAGGAAACACACCTGGAAAAGATGAAAATACATACTCCTAAAATAAATATGTCAGTCAATTTTCTTATACCTCCTCTTCTCTTGTTCACATAAGCCAATGTAAATATAAACCAAATGTTTGGTGTTTTTGACACCAAACTTCTACCACCTAAAAAGAACCTCTAGGAAGAAAGAACATAATAATTTGTAAGTCTATACATACAAGTTCTCCCTTGATGGATTCTGTCTATATGGGGAGGAGGCTGATTGAGAGTGAGGAGGTGATGCTTACATATATGGTCTGCGATATTTACTTCTCTCTTTTTTAAACTCTTTATACATCTTCTTTTCCCTACTAAGTGTGATGTCATTGAAGGCAGAAATAATACCTTTTTCATCTTTGAAACCCCAGTACTCAAGAGAAGTTAGTGCATAGAAAGTATCCAGCAAGGACTTTTTGGCTAAATGGATGAATTCATGGATAAATGAGTGAATAAAAGAAATAACAAATGAATAAATACATATTGCAGTTACTGTTCATAGGTATGATTTAACATTTTATTTCATAATGACATTTTCTACAGCTAAGTTGTAAGTCTCCAATAAATTCTAGGTTTTTTGAGGGAGAAGAAAATTTTGTAATTTTTCTATATCACTCACTTAGGACAACTTATCAAGTTCTTACTGTTATGTCAAATATTTGGGGCATGTGGTATTTCTTAATGATTAGAAGCTTTAAGAAAACTGATAATTCTATATTTATTAGTTTCACTAAATATAGGGTCCAGCATATTATCATGACAATTTAGTTAACAGATTTTTATTTTGCACCCACTTTATACCAGGTACTCTTCTAGATTCTGGAGATAAAATGATGAGCTAAATGTACAAGGTCTCTATTCTCTAGAAAACTATAATCTACTGTGGGCCAACAGACAATAGATAAAGAAATAAAAACATGAACAGGATAATTTCAGATCAATTGGTTTCTAGTTTCTGATTGACATAATGACAAAATCAAGAGTATGACCAAGACCAGAGGCAGGCTTGGGGGTGTAGTGAAGGAAAAATACTGTGGAAGCAAGTGAGTAAAGGGCCTAAAGGACAGAGAGTAGGAGAGGGAATCCATATGGATGTTGAAGTCCTCTATAATGGTAATGAGAATAAGGGAGTTGAAAAAGATAGTGAGCCAACACGAGAACTTCAATGAATGAAAGCAGTGATGGGAGTTTTGGTAAGTGACAGACACAAGTGGGGTAGGAATGGCTTAAATTTCAAAGGAGCTAAAATATTTGAAGGAAAAATGTGAAAGGCTTGTTTGGAAGCGGCAATGAGGAACAAGACAAACTTACTCTAATCATCTGGTCCAGAAGTCTGTGTCATTTGAAGGGAACTAGCATTCTCAGGTAAGAATCTTTATTTAGGGGGCCAGCCCTGTGGCCAAGTGGTTAAGTTTGTGTGCTCTGCTTCAGAGACCCAAGGTTTTGCCAGTTCAGATCCTGAGAGTGGACCTAGGACTGCTCATCAAATCATGCCGAGGTGGCCTCCTACAGTGCAGAACCAGATAGACCTACAACTAGGATATACCACTCTGTACTGGGGGGCTATGGGGAGAAGAGGGAGAAGAAGGAAAAAAAGAATCTTTATTTAGGACAAGAGTGAGAAGAACATTTAGGGAGGGGTTGAGGATATTAGAGAGTTTGCCGGTGAAAACTATGAATTCCACAGGCACACTGGAAGGACCTGGGAGTATGTGAGGGTGGACAGCTGGGTCAGTTTCACAGATGTTCAGCATGGAGATGAATGTCCTGGTGATGGTGATGATGTGGAGGGTCTGGGTTTCTGATGGTAACCTCGGATGACAGGGATGTAAGGCAAGATAGCTTAATTCTGAACATGGTTTCGAGGGAGTGTGGCTATTGGTGTAAGCTGGAAGATTTGAGGAGACTGGGCAACTGATTCAGATTTTGTATTCATAACTATAATTTCACATCTAATTCAAATTTATCTCTGCTTTGTTGTGAAGCAGAGTGGCGCAGTAGAAAGACTGCTAATGTGGAAAGATTCAGAAATTTGAATTCCAATTCCAGTTCTATTAACTAGCTGTATGTACTTTGTGACATCACCTAACTTCTCTCGGCCTCAATTTCTTCACCTGTAAAATGAGCAAGTTGGACTATCTTGGAGGAACCAAACTGGAAAATTGGTTGCCTTGGATTCTAAAGTAAATGGCTCTCTTTGAACGTAAATGTATTTTTTGTGTGTGTGAAAAGCATATACTCATTATGAGTGTTGGGTCGGTAGTTAGATGAAGCTGGATTTTTATCTCAAGTCCACAATACTAGTTATGAGACCCAACTCTCTAAATTTTATCTAAATTTTAATTTTCTCATTTGTAAAGTAAGCTATAGTAACAGTCTCAAATGGTTATTGTGAAAATTAAATGGCACAGTGCTTGACAAATATTAAAGACCTAACACATTTTAGTTATTTATTATTAAATGTGAGAAAGGTTTCTTCATTCTATGTATTTAAGCATTGAAAGTATATGGCACTTCCCTTATGCTTTAATATGTTAAAATACTACAACTTCAGTATAATGCTGACACGATCAATGGCCTCTGGTGCTTCTGGCCTTTTCAGGAGAAGAGGAGAGTCACATCTAAGTCAGGACGAAAGAAGCTCTTCAAAGATGGAAACCTCATGACTAACACTAAGTTTTTTTCTGTTTGGTCTTTACTTTGTAAAATTAATCATATTAATAGAAATGTGAAAAAATCAGTTGTCCCTACCACTCATTTTTTTCTGGTTTTCTGTATTTCAGAAATAAATTTCAACATGCCACTTTCTGGAATTATCCATGGGTCAAAATACAGTACATCTTTTACAATGTGTCAGTGGTAGTGGGACAAGATGGATTCTTCCAGTATTTATTTTGGTTTGGACTTTGACTCTCCACAGGAACACAAGACCTATTATAAAAATAAACTAGGGAGGGTGAATAGGAAGATAGAGCACGTTTGCACTATAATAGGAGGGCTTAATTATTCATCGTTTTCCAAAACAGTGAAATGGGGATCATGGTATTTTTCCTCCTTCCCACTAGTTACCCATCAATTCATACATACCACAGAGACATGGGGGGTAGCGGTAAATTTTAAGAAGCTTGAGAAGTTTCTAGAGAAAAAAGTAAAAACAAAAATAAAATATTTATCATAAAATGTCTGCTAGGCCCATCTACCCTTGAAAAAATAAGAATAGAGCCATTCTCTCCTTATAGAGATAGATAGATATAGACATAGATATATAAATATCATATATAATATATTATCATAATAATATACATCATATATATCACATATATATCATACACACGGCTTTTTGTTTTTCCTTTTCTCCCTAGTATTTTGATGTTTTCACAAAGACACAAGCATATAGATGTTTTTAGAGAGTAGTAACTTGGTTCGGTGTCAATTGTGTTCAAAGAACCATGCCCATCACCTATCTCCTTGATTGCCTGCTGATGCATGAATAACCCACCCACATTCACCAGAAAGCCTTGTCTTCCCTACCTCAGCCTGTGCCTTTAATGCTGATGTCTATCTCACAGAATGTGGACACTTTAATACCAGAAGAAGAAGAAGCATAAGCCCATCACTACTCTTGTTCTAAATGAGTCGTTCTAAACTCACCATTCATGTCCTAAAGAGGAGTGCCAGGGAAATTCGTATGTGTATAGAAATGTGATGTTATTAGATCAGGACATGGGCAGACTGAATATTAATGTTTTGAATGGAAAATTTGGAGAAAAAGCTGATCGTTGTTTGTTCATTCAATATTCCTTTGGTGCTTTCTGTGGCTATGCACAGGGAACTTGGTTATGAACAATATGACATGATCTTTGACCTTTCTTGGTATGTGTGACCTTGTGAGGGTGTGATTTAGTTTTAGAAGATAGATTGCATGTGTGCGTATGTATGTGGTGTGTTTGTGTTTGCGAAAGACAATTAGATTGGAAATTAGGAGAACTAGGTTGCTAGTCCCTGCTCTGTTACTAAATAACTCTATAAACTGGGGCTATAGATACTCTATCTCTGATTAGTCTCTGCGTCTGTAGAATGAAGGGCATGAACTAGTTGATCTATAAATCCTTTTAGGATCTCCACCAGTCTTTGAGTCTCTGATTACAGCTATTTCTTCAGTAGCCCCAGGAATATACGAATACACGACTAGAGTAGGTCATTTTTCTCCTGCCCCTCTGGAGCAGTGAGCTCTTCCAAATACATAAAAAGAGTTCAGGAAGACGGAGTTTGGGACACAAGGGGCACCAAAAGCAGCCCCATGAGCACAGCCCCTCAGGCACACCCTCAAAAGTCATATTTCAGCCAAACAATGGAGAAACATGGCAGTTCTCCTTTGATAGATACAGTTGATGTGATATGGGAAAAAAGCAGAGTCATTATCAATATGCTGTGAAATATTAATGAACGTAATTTTGGAAATAAGATTTTTAAGTGGTGTTATACACATCAAAGCTTTTCAATATCTAATCAACAGCAAAATCTTTTGAAATAAAAGTTAAAGAGAGAAAAGGAGACCAGAGAAATAAGCAAACAGTATTGGGATAACATTATTTCATTACATAAATCAATACTGTGATTTGATTTGATTTTGTGTTTTCAAAACTCATTCTATTTGTGTGTTTACACAAGTGTGTGTGTTTGTGCATGTAAGTATGTGGCTTAGTTTTTAAAAAGATTCTTCAAAAATTAAAATAGTAACATAGGGATGCCTAGAGAATTAGTGTGATCAAGGTCATAACCCCAGGCTTCTGTGCAGTTCAAGGTCTTTGGTGCTCCTACAGATGCCTACAGGCAAATGTGAGTCCTGCAAGGTGGAGGCACTGGAAAGGTGATAGGAAACAGCAGAAAATCTCCTGCTTTGTAGCCCATACAGTGGATTTTCTTTTAAAAAGCTAAGTGCAATTCATCATTAATGCTTTCCAAGGCATAGATACACTCTGTTGTTTATCTAGATTGATGCTTATGTTTAAATGGATCTTTTAAATGCAGATTCTGATTTAGTAGGTGCTGGGTAGAACCCAAGAATTTGCATTTTTAAGCAGCTACCATGTGATGCCAAAACTGCTGATCTATGGGCACACTTAAGAAACAAGAATCCTTACAAGTCCTGCTTGTAGGCAGGATTGCTTTAAGACACTTCCTTAATGCTCTCTTGGGGAATTTTTATTTTTTAATTACATTTTTCTCATTTCTTCTAGAACCTCATAAACTTTACAGAAAGGAATTTCTTATACCTAACATGAAGTTTTCATACTATATTTGGTCACATTTCTTCCCATGTCTTTCTCAGCAAAGAAAGGCTGGTTTTCTTTGTCTTTTTAGTTTAGATTGAGGATTGTCACAATACCACCCTGCCCATGCTTTGCTTGATTTCATACCTCAAGTTTCCTTCCTTCCTCCCTTCTTTCCTTCCTTCCTCCCTTCCTACCTTTCTTTCTCTCCTCCTTTCTCTCTCTCTTTCTCTCTCTCTCTTTCATTCTCTCTCTCTCTCTCTTTGAGTTCAGTACATTTCCAAATTGATCTGGAGAGATATTTCTTGAATGTTTTTCCTCCAGACTTCCCAAATCAGTTGTTTTTCACTGTTTATCTATTGCCTTTCTTGGATGCAAGACTTTCCACCACTGGGGAGCCTCCCTGGTGGACAATAACACAAATATGCATCCCCAAGCAACTACCATTTAGGGACATAAACATAGGAAGATATGGAGTTTCATTTATTTATTAAGGGCACTGGGAAAATGCCAACATAAGCATGCACTGTGGTAGCTTTCTCCAGATGTTGAGAAGTCTGGTTTGGTTTGGGGGCCACTGGTGACCATTTTCTCTTCTAATGTAGTCATAGCACCTGAAGGGAATCTTGGGACCCCAAGCATGAAAGATGCAAAGAAATGGTGAATTGAAAGACCCCTGTGGATACAAGTTTAAGTTGACTGACTGACTGTGACACTGCCAGTGCTGAAGTCATGGTGAGACAGAGAGCAGAAGTTAATTGCCTCAGTGAAAAGGTCCCTGTGTTAATTGTCACGTTAAAGTTCACATTGCATTATAGCTTTGAGCTCAGGTTCATCCTAGCAGCTGGGCTCAGGGGAGCCATGGAATCTCGTGTTTGTACATAATGACTCTTCTCCAGAGAAACTTTCCACTTCCATTGAGACTGGAATGGAAAAACATTTAGCTTGAACTATAGTTTGAAAACCTCAGCAGGTCCAGGAAGACTGGAGAGAGAGGAAACTGGATATTGTCAGAGGAGGTGAGGTTTGAGTGAGATATACCAGGAAGGACTAGCCCCCAGGACACACAGATTCAGGTAGGTTCAAGTGACTGACAAAGATGGTCCTGAGTTATGTAATCAACTCACCACATTTGAACTGATGGCAACCATACCCAGCTTAACAGGGAAACCATGGGTAATGCCAATGTTTGATTAGTTGTCTGGGTGGGTAAAGGACTTGAAAGCAGGAAGCTGCCAATAGCATTAATAACTTGGGAGTGGTAGAGAAAAGTAATCCTTTTTGTAAGAGCACCTAGCCTACCAGTGACATTCCCACCTTCCCCACAATCTATATCCTTCATTCTTTACATCAATATTACATTTATAAGGCAAATCCACAGAGTGAAAAGTCACTGAAAGTGCTGCCACATAACCTTGGCTCCTCTCATGAGCTCAAGTTAATTATTTAACATCACCATGTGATCTTGGACAAATCATATAGTATCTTTGAGCTCAGTTTTCCCTTCTTTAATGTCGAAACAATATTATACATCTTGCAACTTAAACATTTATTTTTATTATTTTTTTGGTATTAAATGAAAAATTGTGTGTAAAGCTATTTTTAACACCATGTAGATGGTAGGTGCTCAGCAGTTTTGGAAATCTGATACAACTCTATTTGATCCAACATCTTAATTCATTTCCTCAGAGTGCTCCTAATCTGAAGTTGCTTGACTGTGCCCTGTTGAGGTTTTTCTATTTTGTTCTAAGTGTAGATGAGGTTTGTCTACCAAATAAGAAAGACAAGTCCTTAAGGAATGATTATATTGTCTGTTGCTTTAAATTTCTGCCAGATACCCAGATAGTTCTGTTCAGTTCAATTCAGTTTACATTTATTAAGCTTCTGCTAGTGCTAGGCATCCTCCTGGGCACTGCCAAGTGCACAAAAATGAACAGGACATAGGAACTGTCACAAGGAAATATAGTATTTATTAGGGAACTAGCTAATTATATTAAATGGAGACTGTGATAAACACCATAGAAAAGATGAGATTAGTATCCAATGAAAGTAATGAGGAAGGAAAAAATTAATCCCTTCTCATGAGTTTGGGGAAGGCTTTTAGAAGAGGTGACATTTATGCCAGACCTTAAAGGAAATGTTTCAGACCTCAGTTTCAACCTTCAGTCCTTCTGTAAGAGTTAGAAGGCAATAGTTCTTTGAATCACACTGAATTGCTGGTAGTCAAGGGTGAAACCAGTGCATAGCATTGGATCCTAGTTTCTATATCATCACAGGATGGAAAGAGTATTGGACAGTCACTTAATCCACAATCCTGTTTCCATGCAAGGCATTCAATCTTTCAACACAAGTAGTTGTTATTTGATTTTATACCTCCTCGCAACTTCTCACCCTCTGCTGTAATTTAAGACCAATTTTCTCTCATTCAGTAGAAGGTTATTACCCACTATAACCCTAATATTCCAGAAGAAAATAAGCTTTTATTATTTTTTTGATGTAGTTAATCACATTTTCTTTCACCTAACCTTTTAAAAAAATACATTCTATTTTCTATTCATTATTCATCCGTGAGTGTCTTCCCTAACCCCCCTCAGCTCATCCATATCTTCCATAAATTGAAGCATACAAAACAGGACCTTGGCCACTGGGGAGACTGCAGCCAGGATTTAGAACAAAGAAACTGATTGCCTTCAGCTCCACTTTACTCAAAGCCTACCCATTGTTCCATCTGAACACACAAGATACAAGTTACCCTAACAAAAGTATGACGCCATAGACTTACAGTCAGTTGACCTAATTTCCAAGTTGTTTCATTGGGAAAATGAAGGAATTTGCATTGGCATTTGGGATTAAAAACAATAAAACTGGCTTTTCTGTGTTTCTCTAGGTCCCAAGATTGTGTCTGAATGGACCATCCAGCCTTCTGTGCCTCACTTGACCCCTCAGTGGATAGTGTAGTATTGGCTCTCTGCATCGAGCTAGCTGAGAAGTAAATCATACTCTGCTTGCTTTCTGCAGGATTTCTCCCTCCTGGGTTAAATGCACTTAACCTTTGGAATAAAGCAATATGATATTCAAACATCTCCTAATGAGGCTCTTCGACTTAGGTCTTTGAGGTTTTATTCACATGAGTGGCTTCCTTTAAGCCTGTGGAAAAGACAATTGCTAGGTTTAAGAAACCAGAAACCAAGGCCGTTAGTCCATGAAGACGCTACGATCGCGTTAGTGCTTTGGCCACATGAAAGCGTAGACATGTTGCTTCTCGGGCTCATCTGGGTTGCAGTCCAGGTTAACATCACTGACAGTATCACAGCCCCTCATAGTCTCTAACAAGAACTACTTCCTGAATGTGCAGAGGGAAGTGTAAGATTATTATCTCTGTTCATAGGTAATATTTCATCATATTTCTTTATGACTGTTACAGGCGTGGGAAAATCAACCACCGGAAATTAATCTTTCCTAAATAACTTCTTAGGAACAAGGTTATGTCTTAGGGTAAAGGCTAAGGGGAAAAAGCATCCTGGATCTGGGGAAAATGTCCTGGGCTGGGAATCAAGAGACCTGCTATTAAGCAGCTAAATAAAGTCTAGTTGGGTCATGCCACCCACGTGGGTGTTAGTTTTCTTTTCTATGAGAAGGAACACTGATCTCTCTCCTCCCTAGGAATCAAAGATATAGTGAGTATTATATAACAAAAAAGATGTGAAAAGTCTTTGAATATAAAAGTACTAGGAGATAATGATGTGTTTCCTTTTTCTCTGTTGCCCTGATGGAGTGAACAAGACACATCCCTCCATCAGCTTCTCTGAACCCACATAAAGGTTCTTCAGGTTTGAAGATACCAGGTAGACCTGGAGGCCTCCTAGTTTGGAAGTATAGTAATGCTCAGAAAATCACTAGGCTGAGGATCCTGGGCTTGGGGCGAGGACGGTCTGGGTGCTCCTGCTAACTATTAATGTCTCAAGGGATGTTGTAGCACTAAAAAGACAGGAAGAAACAATCATATCACATCCTTAAGCCAAAGGAGACTTATATAGATGCAAGTCTCTACAATAAATCACGGGGATTGTGAAATAACCAAGTGGGTCCAGTGTGAGGGGGCTGAGACAAGTATACCTGCAAAAAGATGATGAAGGTGCTGGTAGAATTCAGTTCAGTGCTGTCAGTAGGAAGTATAAAAGCTCCTGACCCCTAACTTGACAAAAAAATGAGCACTATTTTTGGTCTTCAGCTTGAGCCATATTTGGAGCAGAGAAAGGAGCATAATCAATGTTTCCTCAGAGGCTGGGAATTCATTGGGCCTGGTTTCAGAAATCCCTGCAGACAGTTTGGCTTGACAATTGGTCTTGTTAAATCCTCCTACAGAGGCATGTTCAGATGATGCACAGCTGGCCAGGAGTTCACTGGTGTCTTAGAGCAAGACTGTGACTTTCATTCTGGTTTCCATCTGATCGGAATCTCAACCTGCAGAGTTCCTGATCAGATATGGGTCTTTCACACTACAGAATTCAAAAAGAGACAGTGGGCTTTAAATAGAATAGAGAATAGAGCCTGGGCTTTGGAGTCAGACAGATGTGGGATCAAACCACAGTTCTACCAGTTATCTAGCAAACTACTTGTTCTCTGTGCTGTGCTGTCTTGTTCTGTCGATTGGTGATAATCACACCTTCCCTCTGCGCATGTTGTAAGGATTAAAAACACCCCAGCACACCTTCTGGCTTAACTAGGAGTTTCTGAGTGATAGTTCACTTGTCCCTCATGCAATCTTCATGACCAGCTGGCACACAGCAGGCACCTTGCTAGGGGGAACAAGGGCTATAGCTACATTCGCATAGGTTCAAGAGAAAACATAATTTGTGCTTAATAAAATGACAGCTTAGACTATTCCTAAAGGAGCAGGAACCAGAATTTTCTAAACATGGCCAGCATATTATTAAGCAACTTTTGGGAAGCCACAACTTTGTTTTTTCGTCTTTGTTCTTTTTTGTTTGCTTGCTTGCCTGTTTATTTTTCCAGCTGCTAAAATAAACATAGTGTTGGCATTATTATTTGGAAAACTTTATTTACAGCCGTGGCAAATATCTCCTAAGCATCTAAGTAAGCCCTAGGTCTTTCAGGAAGTGTTGTGTGTTTAATCAGCTCCAAACTATTTGAGATGAGCCAGAGTATGAACAGTTAAGGTAACAGCAGAACCTGGGAAAGCATTACATCTTCCTGGCAAAATCCCCCCATTTTTAAAATTAGAAAATGAGGATAATGAACTGGATCTGCAGTCCCTGTGCTTACTGGCCTGGGGGTGGTAAGGAGGTGGATTGCCACAGGTGACTACAGCCCAGAACACATCTTTCCTGGCAACTCCTTCTCATTCTCAGCCCTAGAGTTTCATTCTCCCCTCTCGCTCCCCGACTGTGCCTCCTCAACCCTACCACCAGTCAAGTGCACTCACTCCTTCCTCCTTTGTTGATGAACAAGCTCTAAGGGCTTAACCAGAAAGGCTAAGGTCTCTCAGCTGGGCAAAGTTGAAGGTCTCTGTCAGCTTTCAGATGACAAATTAGTCTAAACATCAAGAGCCAGCACAGGTGACTCTCACACACAAGTTAATGAGATAGTTTGAGGAGTAGAAAGAACAAGGGTTCTAGCCTGGGTCAGACTTGAATTTGAATTCTCTTTCTGCTGTTTAATGGTTGTGTGGCTTTGGACAAGTCATTTAAGCCTTTGACACTCAGTTTCTCACTTCATTTTTAATGTGGAGATCAAAACAGCAGCATGATTACAATTATATATATGTAATATATATATGTATAATAATATATACAATAATATACATATATAATATATAAAATAATATAATATATATATTCCATTGTGGTATCCCTCACAGCAAGCCTTTGCTATGTCATAGTGTGTTGTTCTCTTAATTAATTAATCCAATTAATATTTTTTATTACATGTGAGTATCTATTGCTAGCAGTTGGAACGGAAAATATGGAATAATAGAAATTCTACTGAAGGAGGGAGTTGCAATGGTGGTAGAGTCTAAGAAATCCTGAAATATTCCAAAAAGGAAGACAGTAGTTATGGATGGAGAGACTGACATGAGAGAATGCTCACCACCAAGGTTTCAAGAAGGAACAGTGTACATGTGAAAGTTCAGTGACTGTACCGTTTTCAGGAGCTGGCAAGTTCTACAGACAGCACCGAGCCTCTGTCTCCTTCCAGACCTAAAGTCCTGAGAGAGTTTGAGACATGGTCTCGTAAGACTCAGATGTGAAGTAAAACTCTACTGGTTGTCCACTCTCTTTCAGAAGCCCTGCTGGTCTCATCTCTAGAGACCTTCCAGGATGACATATCAGTTACAAATCCTCTTGGATTCTGATCTGTCAGATCCTTTGATTGGGTGGTGAGCTGAGAGAGGAAGGAGGGAGTACAAATGGAAATTAGACTTGATGGGACTTCAGTGAAAGCTCACTTTACTACAAGTCCCAGTATCAAAGTAAGTCCTCTGATTTCCCCAGAGACAGACACACATGTTGTCTCCAGGCAGCTCTGAGGGCTTGGGAAGGCCTCACTGTACCCTGAGAAACAGAGAGAGAATTTGAAGAATTTGCATAGCTCCTAATAAGTCTTCTTAGAGATAAGATAAGCGTTCCTTACAGATAGACATACCTGGGTTCCAATCCCAGCTCTGCCCCTTGCCAACTGTGTGACATTATACAAATTTATTTAATGTCTTACAGATATTTTTCTTACCATAAAATGGAGATAATGGTCAATAACACATTGGATTTTTGAGATGCACAAAGGAGATAATACCTTTAGCATACTCAAGTTCCTGACAGTACATGGACGCTATTATGATTACTATTCATTTGTTATTAGTTGGTCAGTTGTCTTCAGTCTGGATCTATTAAGGAAGCAGCCCATTTTATAGATTAAATCTATTAAAGAGGAACAGAAACTGAAAAGTGTAATGGGGGAGGAGAAAGGAAGGCTTGAAAAGCTGAGTGAGGTAAGCTAGCCTGGTAGAGTTGGCGAAAGGACTTAATGCTAAGAGGGAGGGGTTAAATACTGGCACATTTGGTGGCAAGTGGCACAACAAGGCTTGCAGGATGAAGGAAAGAGATGTGTTTAAAACAACAAGCAGAAACGATGCCTTTATCATTTCATACCTTCCTGGTCTCAGTGGAATTGGGAGAATTAATGAACTAATATCTACAAAGTACTCAGAGACTATCAAAGGAAAGAACCATAGAAATCCAAAGTAGTGTTATAATTTTATTAAACATTTATTGAACATGGTACAGAATATATAGGTAACTATACTTTCTACCCAGAGGGTTTAGAATATGATTGCAGTGTTTTTATTAATCATTTTGAGGCTAGAGGGAACTCTAGCTAAAGAATAATTTTGAAATGTCCCTGAAGAATTCAGATGGATATTGCATCTGGTCATCATAATTTTCTCCCTGAATTTCTAGAACACAATTGTGTTGTCATTATGCAATACTAATACAGATACTGATACTAATGATAATAATATAAGCCAAAGAAATAATGGGCCAGACGTTCTGGTAGATACTCCATTTATGTTATCTCTCACGCTGACAATGAATCCTGAGAGACAGGATTAATATCCCCATTATACAGATGAGTAAATTGAGCCTCAGGGAAGTAATCCAATATTACACAGCTAGGAAGTGATGTATTCAACTCTATAAGCAAGCAAAGACTAGCTCCTCCACCATGTTTATTCCATCATAATTTGAGTTGGATCGTCTGAGAGTATACAAGGATTAATCTAAAAGTTCTTAACATAGACTCCATAGACCCTCTAAAATGTTCATCAAATGCTATGAAATTCTTTAAAAACTTGTATATCTAATGTGTTTATACATTTTTCTGGGGAGTAGGTCTAGAAACTTCATCAGATTCTTGAAGGAATTCATAATCCAAATAAGGGTAAGATACACTCTGCCCATCTTGAGACAGGTCTATGTATTGGACAGGGTCCAGACATACGCTTAGCATGAGCCTAATCCTTAGCTACTTAGCTCAGACATCAGGGTGGTCAGGGATATGTGTGTGTGTGGAGTGCAGGGCTGGGGAGGGATGGCAGATTCAGGATCTTTCTTTCTTGCAGCTTTCCTCAATTGACTCCTATACTCTCTGTTTTTCAGTCTTCTCTTGTGAGCCAGAGATATTGGAGAAACTACCAAGGTTCTGTACCCAGCCTAGTCCCAGGCCCGTCTCAAATACTAGCTCTTCTGTTATATGTTCCCTGAGTCTCAAAGAAGAGTTAACTACACCCTAATGTGTGTACATCTCAGTATAAACCCCTATTCGAGACATTATGTTGCACAGTAACTATTCGTTTATGTGTTTATGTGTTCATCCCCTTCATCAGACTTTGCATTTTCCTTGGGCAAGAACTATATCATATTTTCACTTTTTTTTTTTTTTTTTTTTGCTGAGAAAGATTTGCCCTGAGCTAACATCTGCTACCAATCTTCCTCTTTTTGTATGTGGGCTGCCCCCACAGCATGGCCACTGACAGAAGAGTGGTATAGGTCCATGCCTGGGATCTGAACCCAGGCCAAAGCAGAGCACGCCAAACTTAGCCACTAGCTAGCCATCTTTTAAGATGCTAGCCCCATCTTTTTATTTCATATATATAGCATAGTGCCTAGAATATAGTCAGTGCTCAACCAAAAGCTTAATAAATAGATAATTTATTGGCTAGATAGATGGAGAGATGGATGGACTGACAAGATGGATGGACTGACTACTTGCTATAGTCTTGAAATCGAAGACATTGAAGAGCATGTATTAGTAGATAAGAAGTCACTAATTTTAGGCTAGGTTATACTCAAACTTATGTTAGTAAGATTGGTGATGAGTATGGGAAAGGAATACATACCACACATGGACTGGTGCTTCCCTTCTGCTAATAGGTATAGAAGGACGATTTGAGTATAATAGAATTTTGCAAAGGGTATAGCTTTTTTATTTAGGAGAATAAATTTAGGTGATTGGAAAGCCATAGGGTGCTGCAAAACTTATATCAGTTTTCCAGCCCTCTGCAAAAAGCACACTGTAGCTGACTTTTCAGCTTCTGCTTTATGCAATTTGGCTTAATAGAAAGTGAAAGATTTGCATGCTCACAAAAGCCTAATATTAGCACCTCAGTAATGTATTCAAGTTGCCATCTACCCCCATGGCTACAGATCCTTGGAGGTGCCTAATAGGACAGGAGAATCCCTGCTCTTTTAGAGTGCCTGTGACAGTGGAGAGGATAATAATCTTAAATCACCTATCAGACTTATGTTTAGTGAAAATTCCTGGTTTGTTACCCTCGCTAATCTTCGAGTTATCTGTGTTTGAACAGAAAATGCTGCTCTCTCTTATCCCATCTCCTCCTGTGGGGAGCAATGGGACTGGACTCACTGCTGGAGCCAGTCCTGATGTTATCATCCTCGTCACCATGGGAACGCTGTCCCCTTGCAAAGATGACAGTTAAGTCCACCCTACAAAAGTCCAAGGGCTCTCTTCAAGTATAATCAAAATTCACCAGGGAGATTTAGGTATAATCCATGAGGGATGACATGAAAGAATAAGCATTTCTGAATTTTACTGAAAGCCCCCTGAATTCCAAGATTTAAAAAAGAAAATCCAATCTTCAAATAAAGAGATAAAAGGAATAGACTTTTTCACAGGCAGTTGAGGATTTACCCAGTAGGATAATCTGTGTTTTCACGCCTTCCAGGTACACTAGAATATCCGTCCAACCTCCAGTAAGCCTCTTCGCCTGGCATCTCAGGAGAATAAAACCCTAGAAAAGAGAAAAGGGGTCTGGACTACTTTGGTAGAACTCACTTGATCCTTCAGGCTGTAAAACAGAGTTGTACATTTGCTGCTCTATGGTAAAGCACACTGACTTCATGAATATGTGGCTCATTTTTTCCCATTTGTTCAGTGAGGATTATAGTAGGATAGTTCTGAGAGTTTCACCTAGAGAAAAGAAAAGGTTTTTGTGTCACAAAAGATAACTCTTTAGTTCTTAAATGGACATGTTACACATACCTTGAATCCAGTGGACTCTAGAGAAAACCCTGTCTGTGTCAATATTGAGGCTACAAAGGTAATGGTTTGGTTTTTTTAGACATTAATCTATCACTAAAGTTTTACATCTGTGGGAGACTATTTGTCTTGTTTTTTCCGTAATGTCAGAAGCCATGGATAAGCCCATGGGAACCTGTCAGTATTGACATCATCTTTTTTTCTATTTTTTGCTTCCCAAGAAATTTCCCTGCTGGTGGTTTCGGCAGCCAATGGAACCCTGACAAAGCAGGCAGAGTTCCTTGAAGGAGGAGGCCAGTGGCTCTGCTGTGGAAGCTGAAGAAGACGGGAGGACAGAGGTCTAAAGTCACACCTTCTAGTTAGGGGCCCCCGACTCTAAGTCAAGCATCGGGGAAAGCTGACAGATTAAGGAAATAAAGGCACTTTTAAAGGGCATTTCTCTTTTATGTCTGGGACCAATGTTCCCCAGACTCAGGCTCAGAAAAGTGTAGTAGCTTTCTTAAGATCACAGAACTAATGGCTGATGGAACTGGATGCAACCCTGAAGTCTAAGCTCCACGCTACAAAATTTCTGTCCTTTTTAGCAAAAAGCTGAGAAGCTGTATAGAGCTGTTCTTGAATTTTACCCAGATATCATTCTAGTCTGTGAGTTGCTTACTACATTTCCTTTGTCCCCCCCAACCTCACCATGTTGTACTCTAATCTTCACAAAGGGCATTGCAACGTCAATGAAGTGAAAGTGCATCTTTGCTTTGCCAACATTAGTAAGAGACAGGAAAGAGCAGTAAAGGTATATCTAGAAAACCCTATCTTTAGAAAATCTTAACTTCAACAGTGAATTCAGTGTAACTTTTAAAACCAACTAATTTTGGGAAGCTTTTGAAATTTTGCACTTACTTGAAGATTATGGGAAATTGAATTAAGAGGCTCTTTGACCCTCTGCCAGCTGGGATATAGATCAGGGCTCAGACTGGCTGATGCCTTATGTTGGCAAAGTAATTGGGCAATTCATGCGCAGCCTGCCTTTTGATCTGTGACTTAGAAGGAAGAACTCATGATTGGTTTAGCCTCATTGATTGGGTGCTCAGGTGCTTGTGGGAACTAGAATGCTTAGATATTGTAGACACAGTTCAATCCCTGGTCCACAGGGTTGCTAAAAAAAAATCTTTCTAAAATGCAAAACCTGATCATTACCCCAACCTAATACCCTTTAGTGACTTCCTTTTCCCATTAGAACAATGCCAAACTTCTGTTTCTGACAGTCAGGCTGGCCACAATTTGGTTCCTCTTCAGACCCATCTCCTACCCTTCCTACTGCAGAGACCAGCATTTGCCCCTTAAACACTGATCCTTTGCAAATGCTAGACTCTCCATCTGGGACTTCATCCTTCTAACTCCTGTGCTTTCAGGGTCAACAACTCCCTGTCTGCTTAAGACTATGTTAGAGGCTTATCCTATACTATCGTAGCACCTTTTTTATGGCACTCACCCATTCTATTGGGATCAGTGATTTTCTTATGCATACCACCATTATTCTAAGAGCTTTGTGAGAGCAGGGATGTTTCCCTTTCAATTATGTATTCCAAATATCTACCCCGGCATATAGTAAAACAGTAAGTGGATACTCAGTGTTTATACTTTAAGAAGAAATTGCGAATACAAAATATATTAATTGACTTACTTTTCATAATCTTGCAATTTTTTTTTTCTTGAGGAAGATTTGCCCTGAGCTAGCATCTGCCAATCCTCCTCTTTTTGCTGAGGAAAACTGGCCCTGAGCTAACATCCATGCTCATCTTGCTCTACATTATATGTGGGACACCTGCCACAGCATGACTTGACTTGACGTAGGTCTGCACCCAGGATCCGAACCAGCAAACCCCAGGCTGCCAGAGGAGAACGTGTGAACTTAACTACTGCACCATCGGGTCAGCCCCTACAATCTTAGAATTTTTTAATCTCAGTTTTTGAAATCTAAGAAACCTATATGCCATGCAAAAAAATGCACATTTACTCCAGGCATATTTTGTGACTTTTGAAATTTGTATGCTGGCATTTGTGGTTCATTTTGGGTACAAACTGAACGCACAGGTGCTGAGCTGTGGCAAGGATGAAGGTGAATAAAAAAGAATGGGCAGCTGAGTATGGACTCTAGAAGGTAGCATGTAAAATTCAAAAGGCTTCAGCTGGTAAGCTAGTAAGTGGGGACTGATGTCCAGGAAACCAGTTCAGTGTCAGTACCAGCACGTTAGGGAATAATAGAGGGAGCCACACTGTTTATTGAGAAAATATCCACATAGGAAACCTCCACATAGGGGGAAATTGAGCATATTGTAGAAACTTATAGAAAAGTCATAGGTATATAAGGCATACTTTTCATCTCCAAAAATTGGCTCATTTATTTTTCCCACAAATCACTTCCTTCTCCAGACTTTACTATTCTTCAGCATACTGCTGCCTCCCAGTCACCTAAAAATATGAAACTTTCAGACTTTGGAGCTTTGTGTACTCCTTTATTTCCAATCATTAGTGATAATAAAAATAATTAATGAGATTGATAGCCCCATTTTAAAAATGAGAAAACTGAAGTAATGAGACACTAAGTAACTTTCCCAAGGTCACATGCTTAACAAAGAGTGGAGCCAGGGTTTGTACCCAGGCTGTCTGTTTCTAGAAGTCATATTCTTAACCACCAATTCCTATTTATTTTAATGCTAAAATATATGTCGTTTCTTTTCAGAAGCTGACATCCCCACATCCACTGATTTTGTTACAGCCCTGCCAGCCAACCTCTGGGTGAGTCTCCTTACCTCAGTCCCCCTCTGTTCTGGGTCATCCCTTACCCCTGAGGGATTAGGAAGACAATATGGCATTGGTGGATAGAAATGGGCTTGAGAATCATACAAACCTAGATTTTACTGTCAGATTATTATCCATCAAATTATTTCTGAGATATTCCTTTCAATTTACTCTATTCCATAGCTTTGCTTACAAAATTTTCTCTATGTAGGATGCATTCTCTTTAAATTCAATTAAAATTCCAGCTGTTCTTCAAAGTTTATATTCTTCTTTAATTATTACATTTGAGCATAATGGTGGCCTTCTGAATCTAAATATCTCCAAACATTGTCCCTGAAACCCATAAGTGCAGCAAGGGCAGAAATAAAACACATAATCTACATATTTGGCATTTTTTAGGGATAAATAATTTAAATTACCTGACAATAGAAAAATTACAATTTAGTTACAAAAGAATTCCCACCATAGCCACAAGCCCATGGAAATGAAATGTGGGGGTGAGGGGAGCCTTAAGAGACGACAGGGAAAAGCAAAGAGAGGAGTGGAGGACATGGATGAATCACCTCAGACACTAAGTGCAAAAAAAATGCACATAGATCTGGGACATGGTTGTTCACAGAATTGGCTGCAGGGAAGTTGCTCATTTGTTATTGCAACCAGAAGTGATGGCTCACAGGAACATTGCTTCTTTGAGTAAAAAAGATAAACAGAGAAGAAGTGGCATCCCTTGAAAATGCAACAGCAATGTGAAAGGATGAATAAAAGGGGGAAACTGAAGGATCCTAAAGAAACGAGAGAAACAAGGTATGCCAAATCATTTTTTCTCTCCCCTCACCTCTTACGCATTATCTATGAAATTAACTGCATTTGAGTACACTCGCAAAGGAGAACAGTCTTAAACTAGAAACTTAGCCACAAAATGCCTTGGAATAAGAAAAAAAATCAAATAAACTCCAACAAAGTCACTGTAAAAAATGAAGGCAGAAAATATGAATAAAAACATTTCAGCTAATGAAAACGCTTCTTTCTAAACCAAACACAAAGCAGAAGAAAACTAATGCACAATTCAAATTAAGATAAATATTCTGAAAAAAAATCAGAAGATTTAAAAGAACATAAATACAGCAAGAATTAGAAATACAAATCTTAGAGCATGAATGGACAAAAAAAGGGAATAGATGAAATTAGAGTTGCTGAGTTCATTAAACCAAGGAAAAAAAAAATGGAGACAAAGACAGAACCATCTCATAAATGGAGAATAAATTACAACATACTCCGGGGGAAATATGGAAATGAAAATGTCATAAGGGACATTAACAAAAGGCATGAAAACAGCTAAAGGATTGAAAATGAAATGAAAAAAAGAAAGAAAAGCATCAGAGAGAAAGAGAACATAGAAAAGAATCAAAGAAAGTCCAATATGCACATAATTGGCATCCCTGGAAAAGATAAAATAAACCAATAGATCAAAATTAATTAAAAATATAATCCAAGACAAAAAATAAAGTGAATTTATACATGTAAAGGGCCCACTGTATACCTGATAACATTGACCAAGAACAATTAAATCTGAGGATAACTTGCAAAATTATTGGGCTTTAGCAGCAAAGAAGAAAATAATGTTTCCCACACAAAAAATATCCATTCCTTATAAGGATGAAAGGAAATGAGGCAGGCATTAGACTTCTCAAGAGCAACATAGAAAGCAAGGCAACAGTGAAGGAGCATTTTTAAGAAACTCAAGGAAAATGTTTGTGTCAAGATTTTTTATTCAGCCACGTCATCCCTTGTGTATAAAAGCTATGAAAATCAGATTTGAGAATGCAGTAACTCCATCAAAGAACTCTATCTGAGAATTCATGAGCACTTCCTAAGATTTCTACTAAAGGATGAACTTCACTCAAACAAAAGATAACTGAGGAAATTTCAATGAAAGAATACATGGTAATGTATGCGTGTGTGTTGTGTGTATACATATACACACACAGACACACATATATGATATATGCACCAAGGTTCATTGTAGCATTATTCATGGATATAACATTTTCTTTATCCATTCATCAGTTGATGCACACTTAGGTTGTTTCTATGTCTTGGCTATGATGAATACACACAATGGAATATTAATCATATATAAAAAAGAAGGAAATCCTGCCATTTGCAACAATATGGATAAATCTTGAGAGCATAATGCTAAGTGAAATAAATCAGACAGAGAAAGACAAACATTGCACGATTTCATGTATATGTGGAATTTAAAAAGCTGAACTCATAGAAACAGAGTGTAGATTGATGGTTGCCAGTGATTTGGGAGTGGAGAGATGTTGGTTAAAGGGTATAACTGTCCAGTTATATGATGAATAAGTTTTTGGGATCTAATGTACAACACAGTGACTATAATTAACAATACTGTATTGTATACTTGAAGGTTGCTATGAGCGTAAATCTTAAATGTTCTCCCTACACACAAACACAATTGTAATTACATGAGGTGATGGATGTGTTAACTAATCTTATTGCGGTAAACATTTTGCAACATATACATGTATAAAATTATATTGTACACCTTAGCATTATACAATATCATGAGTCAATTATGTTTCAATAAAGCTTGAAGAAAAAAACAAAGCAATTTCTTTATAAATGTCAACAATGATTTGACAATCCTTTAGCTCAACTTACCAAACACTACAGGATACATTTAAAGTAATTATCAGAAAAAAATTCGTAGTCTTAAACATCAACATTAATAAAAATGGATGAATGAAAATAAATGAATTATATTCTCAATTCCAAAGCAGGAAGAAGAACAAAAAAGTAAAAAAAAGGGAAAGTACATTGACGTTAATAAGAACAAGGGGGAAAAAAGAACAGTAGATAAAAGTAACATAAAAATCTTGGTTCTTGGAAAAAAATTAACAAAGTATTTTTAAATCTTAAAAAATGCTGATTTAATCAAGATAAACCTAAGCTTCATAAATATACAATATCAGGGGTAAATAATCTTTGATATAGATGTAACCTAAAAAACTGTCAGGGACTACTTTCATACTTCTATGCAAATAAATTTTAAAATTTAGATACAATAAATAATTTCTTAGAAAATAGTTTTCTAAAGTTGAGCTACTATATCCATAGAGTGAATAGTGAAAATATCAAGAAACTACTCTATTAAAATTCACAGATAGTCCCAATGCTAACTAAAGTGTTTCTGAGCATAGAAAATGAATAGGAACATCCAAATGCTTTTTATGAATGTGTTACAATATATCCTAAACCATTAAAGATAGCAAAAAATAAGAAAATTATAGATTAATATAATTTATGAATATTGATAAAAATCCTAAATAAAAAAATGTGTATATAATGTTTATATACCATTACTAAATGGGGTTTATAATAGGGATATGAGGATGATTTAATACTAGGAAGTCCATTAAGATAATTCGCCATATTAGTAGGTGTAATGAGTAAAATCATATGATTATCTACATATGCTGAAAAATCCTATGACAAAATACAACACCCATTGTTAAGAAAAAGCTCTTGAGAAAATAGGAAAAACACTAGAGGCATTAACACTTAGGTAGGAAGAATGCAAAGCATACCTAAAATTTGCACTACTGTATAATATTTTATTGGAGGTGTTAAGTCAACATTGGACAAGAGAAAATAACTAGAGGCATAAGAATTGGGGGTGGGGGATGGGAGTACTATCTCTATTTGCAGATAACATGATAGAATTTCTGCAAAACCCTGGAAAATCAAGGACAAAACTCAAATGGTTAAAAATTCTCAAAGCAGCAAGATATAAAATTAGCAATAAAAAATTAATAGCTTTTGCATATACAAATAATGTTAGAAAATATGAGAGAGAAATTTCATTTACGATAACAGAAATATAAAGATAAATAGGATAAATCAATAAGAAATGTTCAAAACTTCTGTGCAGAAGACTGTTACGCACTCCTGAATGACACAAAGGTGGACTTGAGGAAATGAAAAGACATCAATCTTTCATGGTTTGTATGTCTCAACATCAAGATGTCATTTCTTGAAAGAGGAGAGATTACAATGGACACCTCAGAAATACAAAAAGTAATAAGAGAATACTATGAAAAGCTATATGCCAACAAATTGAATAATCTAGAAGAAATGGATAAATTCTTAGAAACATAAAACCTTCCAAAACTGGACCAAGAAGAAGTAGAGAATTTGAATAGACCAATCATGAGTAAGGAGATCAAAACAGCAATCAAAAACCTCCCCCAAAATAAAAGCCCAGGACCAGATGGCTTCCCTGGCGAATTCTACCAAACATTCAAGAAGACTTAATACCTATCCTTCTCAAACTCTTCCAAAAAATTGGAGGAGGGGAGGCTTCCTAACTCCTTCTACAAGGTCAACAATATCCTGATACCAAAAATAGACAAGGACAACACAAAAAAATAAAATTACAGGTCAATATCACTGATGAATATCAATGCAAAAATCCTCAACAAAATACTAGCAAATTGAATACAACAATACATTAAAAGGATCATGATCAAGTGGGTTTCCTTCCAGGGATGCAGGGATGGTTCAACATCCGCAAATCTATCAATGTGATACACCACATTAACAAAATGAAGAATAAAAATCACATGATCATCTCAATAGATGCAGAGAAAGCATTTGACAAGATACAGCATCCATTTATGATAAAAACTCTAAATAAATTGAGTATAGAAGGAAAATACCTCAACATAATAAAGGCCATATATGACAAACGCAAGCAAATATCATTCTCAATGGAGAAAAACTGAAAGCTATCCCTCTAAGAACAGGAACCAGACAAGGATGCCCACTGTCACCACTCTTATTTAACATAGTATTGGAAGTCCTAGCCAGAGCAATCAGGCAAGGAAAAGAAATAAAAGAGATCCATATTGTAAAAGAAGAAGTGAAACTGTCACTCTTTGCAGAAGACATGATTTTATATCTAGAAAACACTAAAGAATCCACTAAAAAACTTTTAGAAACGATAAAGGAATACAGTCAAGTCGCAGGATACAACATCAACATACAAAAATTGGTTGCGTTTCTATACACTAACAATGAAGTAGCAGAAAGAGAAATTAAGAATACAATCCCATTTACAATTGCAACAAAAAGAACAAAATACCTAGGAATAAACTTAACCGAAGAAGTGAAAGCCCTGTACACTGAAAAGTATAAAACATTGTTGAAAGAAATCGAAGAAAACACAAAGAAATGGAAAGATATTCTGTGTTCTTGGATTGGAAGAATTAACATCATTAAAATGTCCATACATCCTAAAGCAATCTATAGATTCAATGCAATCCCTATTAAAGTTCCAACAACATTTTTCACAGGAATAGAATAAAGAATCCTAAAATTTATATGGAACAACAAAAGACCCCGAATAGCCAAAGGATTCCTGAGAAAAAAGAACAAAGCTGGAGGTATAACACTCCCTGATTTCAAAATATACTTCAAAGCCATAGTAACCAAAACAGCTTAGTACTGGCACAAAAACAGACACAGATCAATGGAACAGAATCAAGAGCCCAGAAGGAAACCCACACATGTACGGACAGCTAATATTTGACAAGGTAGCCAAGAGCTACGATGGAGAAAGGAGAGTCTCTTCAATAAATGGTGTTGCAAAAACTGGACAGCCACATGCAAAAAAATGAAAGTAGACCATTCCCTTACACCATGCACAAAAATCAACTCAAAATGGATTAAAGACTTGAATGTAAGACCTGAAACCATGAAACTTCTAGAAGAAAACATAGGCAGTAAGCTCTTTGACATCAGTCTTAGCAGCACATTTTCAAGTCCCATGTCTGACTGGGCAAGAGAAACAAAAGAAAAAATGAACAAATGGGACTACATCAAACTAAAAAGCTTCTGCACAGCAAAAGAAACCATCAACAAAACGAAAAGACAACCTAACAATTGGGAGAAGATATTTGCAAACCGTATATCAGATAAGGGGGTAATATCCAAAATATACAAAGAACTCATACACCTCAACAACAAAAAACAACAACCCAAATAAAAAATGGGCAAAAGATCTGAACAGAGATTTCTTCAAAGGAGATATACAGATGGCCAACAGGCATACGAAAAGATGCTCAACATCATTAGCCATCAGGGAAATGCAAATCAAAACTACTCTGAGGTATCACCTCACTCCAGTCAGAATGGCTATAAGTAACAAGACAGGAAACAACAAATGTTGGAGAGGATGTGGAGAGAAGGGAACCCTTGTACACTGCTGGTGGGAGTTCAAACTGGTGCAACCACTATGGAAAGCAGTATGGAGTATCCTCAGAAAGTTAAGAATAGATCTACCATATGATCCAGCTATCCCACTGCTGGGTATTTATCCAAAGAACTTGAAAACACAAAGGCATAAAGATACATGCACCCCTATGTCCAATGCAGAATTAGTCACAATAGCCAAGACTTGGAAGCAACCTAGGTGCCCATCAAGGGACGAATGGATAAAGATGTGGTATTTACACATGATGGAATACTACTCAGCCGTAAGAAATGATGAAATCCAGCCATTTTTGACAACATGGATGGTCCTTGAGGGTATTATGCTGAGTGAAATTAGTCAGAGGGAGAAAGTCAAATACCATATGATCTCAATCATAAGTAGAAGATAAAAACAATGACAAACAAACACATAGCAATAGAAATTGGTTTGGTGGTTACCATAGGGGAAGGTGGGGGGAGGGTAAAAGGGGTGATTAGGCTCACATGTGAGGTGATGGACTATAGTTAGTTTTTGGGTGGTGAACATGATGTAATCCACACAAAATTTGAAATATATTATGATGTACATCTGAAAATAACAACAAAAAATTTTAAAATATATCATTTCTTTCTAAGTAAGTGTATAAACTTAGTACAATCTTCATTTTAGAGAGAGTTTTTCTGGAGTGAATCAAGTTGATACTAAAGGCTGTATGAAGAAAAGAAACATGCAAAATAACATAACTAGGGAAACACTTGAAAAGAAGAGCTGTGAAGGGAACGAGCCCTAACAGATGAAAAAAACATATTATAATGTCCCTATAATTAAAACGTGTTATTGGCACACAAATAGTCAGGCATAAGAATCAAATTGAACAAAAGTCCAGAAATACACACAACCACATGTAAAACTCTAATATGATAAAGATGCATCTCAAATCACTGAATGGACTTTGGGATAAAAGGTATTGATATGACAGGAGAGCCATTTTAATAAAGATAAAATATAGATCCAGTTGTCAAATCATACACAAGAAAAAATTCCAAATGAGTTACGCATCTCCACGTAAAACAATGAAATAAGACAAGGACTCGAAGAAAACATGAGGGAATAATCTATAATTTATAACCTGGCTGTAGGGAAAAGCTTTATAAAAATGATTCAAAATATAGATTCACTAGGTTGAGAATATGACAAAAAGGCAAAAAATATATCATGCATTATTAAAAAATCACATCAAGCAGTCAAAGACAAGTGAAAAATGAGGAGAATATATTTGTAACATGCATTACAGATATAGGGCTAATATCCCTAATACGTTCAGATCTTCTAAAATTTGAAGGAAAATGATCAAAATTGTAGAAGTATGGGCAAAATATAGAAATAATCTACAAAAAAACTCGTGTATACATGTCTATGTGTACGCATATATGCCTTAGCCATATGAAAAATGTGACTTCACTCATAATTTAAAAATTGTAAATTAAAAGTACACAGAGATACCATTTATTATCCATCAGATTAACAGAAGTTCAAAGACTTAGCAATACAATTTGATGGTGGGTTTGTGGGGAAATATACTCTCGTACAATGCTGATGAGAATGCAAAATACTTTAATAACTATGGGGGGCTGTCTGTATCTAATAAACCTACAAATGCATTTTACTTTTGAACTAAAAATCCCACTTCTAGGAATTTACCATAAAATATGCATCTAACAATAAAACATATGCATATCTGATATTATCTATTGCAGTTTATTTGTAACTACAAAATAATTGGAAACTATGTATGTGCTCAAACAGGAAATTGTTTGAATAAACTTTGGCTTATAGACACAGTGGTGTATTATGCAGCTTCAAAAAAGAATTAGGAAGGTCTCTATGAAATGATAGAAAATTATGTTTGGGATATATGTTAACTGAAAAAAGCAAAGTGCTTATTTTTGCAAAAAGAAACAGAAAACAGTAAAATTGATTATCCACAAGCGGGTCAGAAGCGGAGGAGGAGTAGTAGGGAGCTGTCCAGGGTGGAAGGGAGAAGAGAGCATTGACATTTTTCTGAATATAATTTATTGTACAGTTTTGACTTTTGGAAGCATATTAATATTATCTACATATTCAAACAAGTTAAATCAAGACGGGAGTTAACAAAAGAAAAATCTAAAGCTAAATGCCAACATAGAAATAAAACCCACTGAATTTCAAATAAATAACACAACCACACTGAAAAGTGAGAAAAAAATGGCTAAACCAAGTAATTTTTGAACATGGAATTTTGACTACGTACACTTAGTGTGGAGGTCGGGGAAACGGAGTGCAAACACATCTTGAATTCGTTTTCACAGGCTAGGGTTTTTCTAGTGGTATGGAGAGAGCAATACTGAACATTATTTGACATGTTGAACAAATTGTAGAATTGAACAAATGCATGAGTCTGTTAATAGTGTTAGAATCCAGAGTTTTTCTGTGAAAGAAAGATAAAAATACAGAATAGCAGATGACAAGGGATAATGGGGTTGAATTAGCATTGGAGGTTGTGATGTGGAAAGAGCCCTGGGCATCATATTTTGAGAAATTTTGCCTTGCTGGGGATGTTTTAGTATGTTCCATAATAACTTTTAAGTATATTTGTTCAACTAGTCCTCAAAGATTCCAATTCTTCCTTATTCCTCAGACATACCTAGATGACCATGTATTTTATCTTCCAAATCTGGACTCTCTGAAAAACGTAAGAGTCATCATAATAGTTACTCTGGATCTGTCCCAGGCAAATTGGGATATATGGTCACCCTACAGGTACTCCTTGAATGCATGTGGTCATTTTTGATCTTTATCTCCCCTGTAGCAACGTTTACCTTGTAAATACATTGAGAGTAAGGAAATGCAAGCCTGAACTGGGTCCCTTATATGCCCCTGAAAATGGTACTTTCTTTTCAGGACTAGCAATCACAGGATGCTTAAGTTATCCTGGAACTTTGGATTGGTTAAAATCCAATGCCCATCATTAACAGGTCAGTGACTCATTTTTCTCATTTGTAAATGTGGAGAATAATAGTTAGCTTATCGGTTGCTGTAGAATTAAACAAGATGATCTATTACAAAGTACCTAGAGTAGTTCATTGCGCTCAATAAGTCATATTATTATTTTTATTGTTATTATTGTTTTCCTTTAGCATCACCCTCCAAAGTTAGCTTGAAAATACAATCTAATTTTCATTAATAACCCATTACAGATCAGTCATCTATGAATTTATTTAAGCCTCTTTAGGAACTATAATTCCTGTTTCACTTCTTAAAGTAATGAGTTCCATAAACTTTATTACTGCTGTGTAACATGGCATTTCCTTTAAATTGTTTTAACTTAGCTCCTCCAAGGATCAATAGATTCCTCACAACTCTAAAAACCCAGTATTTTGTATATGTTTGTTTTGATCTAATTCATATCCCTAAAATTTTTATAGATGTCTGTCATAGCCTTTCACACTCATCATCATTCTAGACCCAATGATTTTATTTGTATTGTTTTAAAATTTGATTTGAAGCCAGAGATCTGAAACCTAGTGATAGCTTCATGAGTTGAAGTGAAGGAGGGAGGCCATTCTAGGACAGAACCTTCTCTCTGCCCTTCACACTTATCGTCTCTATTACCCTAGCCTTCAGAGTGGGATTCTGAGGGTCTGGATGCTTCTTGTCACCAATGCAATGAATGACTTTAGGCAAATGATCCCTAACCTGGACCCAATATTATTACACTATCGGATCCATGTGAATGCTCTCCCTCAAACTGAAGGGAGATTTCCTAGAGTCTTTTTTGTGTGTACTTTAGCTTTGTCTGGGTTACAGGTAGAACATTGCTCCAAAGAGTGGAAAAGCAGAATCAATAATTTGCATTTTCTGAATACATTTTAGAGATTAGCACAGTGCTGTCTCTGTGAGAGACACAAAAGCAACATCAGGTGTGATTTACATCTTTGTGGACCAAAAGTCTAAGGTAAGTTAGACAAAGACATGTAAAAACCAGACAGCAAGACAGTGCAGGCTCCTTGGGTTGTACGTCAGAAAAAAATTAGTATAAGGAAGAAATTGGTATACCTCACTAGTGTACTCAAAATCCTTGGCAAGGGGAGGGATCAAATAGGAGAAAAACAAGCATAATATATTATTTTATGAAATGTATATGCACCTATTATTTTATAAATTTTTTCACGTACATAGTTTAAAAATCAAATAATTATCAAAGCTTTACAATTTAAAAAGCAGTTCCCTCCCCCCCCCCCCCACCGAGTACCAATCCCAGGTGTAAATTATGTTCCACTCTTAGAGATTTTTTACTAATATTAGCCAAAATATTTCAAAACAACATTTAAATA
Source organism: Equus przewalskii (assembly GCF_037783145.1). Lineage (NCBI taxonomy): Eukaryota > Metazoa > Chordata > Mammalia > Perissodactyla > Equidae > Equus > Equus przewalskii. The sequence continues at coordinate 37,116,118 of NC_091836.1, forward strand.
CTCCTACCTTCTATTTGCTTGAGTTTTAGATAGGTTCTATTGACTTTCTCCTTTGTAAAAGGGGGACTTTGCTGTCTTACAACTCCCTAAACACGCATATTCTCACAGACACATACGCTTATACGCATATTCACATCACACTCTTCTCACATTTTCCCAATATAGTTATGCTATAAATTTTACATAAAAATACAGTTATTTAAATATTTCTTGCTGAGCCAAGTAATTTTGATTTAACTTTCCTTTAGTAAATTTAGGTTTACATTTCATTTCCTATACAATCTTTTACGCTCCTTGGGGTTGATAATTGAGTCAATCCCCAGTCCCTCCCCCCCCCATCCTGTTCCCCTTTTCTCTCCCTCCCCCTCCCTCCCGCTTCCCTCTCCTCCTCCTCCCTGTCTTCCTCCTTCCCCAGCTCCTTTCCATTTCCCAGGGACCTAATATCCATTTATATACATTCTTTCAGTAGTGTAAATATCCTCTCAAAGTTTCAGCTACTACACTCTAAGCTGTCAATTTTTATTTCTTGGAGAAATCCCTCTGGGTGCCCTTTCTCTTCTTCTCCAGTGTGGGCTGGTGCTGCCAGGCTTGCTAGACACACCTGTTGTCCTCAGTTTGCCTTTGCCATCACTCAGGAATTCCCTTCGTCTCCTTCCTGTGATGGATTTATTTCTTGGATCTCATATCTTGCTTGCCCTTGATTTGTTTTGCCATGTTGCTGAAGCATTTCCTTTAGTAGCCTCCTTAGAAAGAATACTGGGGAAGTAAATGTTTGAGTACTCAGTACACATATAAAACTATCTCTATTTTTACCTCTTCCTTATTTATAGTTTGTCTGTAGATAGTTCTAGGTTGGAAATTATATTTCCTCAGAACTGTGAAAGTATTGCTGCATTCTCTTTTATCTTCTAATATTGATATTGACAAATATGATTCCTGATATTCTGTATGTGACATTTTCTTTCTATCTGGAAATTTTTAGAATCTTCTCCCCAAGATTTTCAAAACTTGAAAATAATATGGTTTGATGTGGTTCTGTGCTTTTTTCAGTCATTATTATGGGTACATATTGAGCTCATTAATCAAGAAACTTGTGTTCTTTAGTTATGGAAATTGTACTTCATATTTTTTGTTATTTATTTTTTTATTTTGTAGGTTTCTTCCTCTGTTTCTCTTTTCTCTCTGCTACTTCTCTTAGTAGATATTGGAGACCTAAACTGTCTTATCATTTCTCCTATTTTCATAGCTTTATCTTATTTTTTTCTTTTACTTTCATGCATATTTCTTTAGATTAATCTACCGCTTTAAATTGAACGTTTTATACCTGCTTTCATATTTTTAATTTCGAAAAGATTTTGTTCTCTGAGTCTTCCTTTTCTACCTCATTTCCTCCTTATCTCAAGGAATCAATAAGTTGAATCTTCTCGCTCTGAAGACTGCAATTTCTTTTTCAAGTTTTCTTTTGATCCGTCAATTGCTTTTCTCTTCTCCAATTTTCATTTTTAATGTTTTTGTTTTTATATGAAAGGTGTTTCTCAAATATCTGATGTTTCTTAGCTGACAGTTAATATTTAAAGAGCCAGTTACAAAAACCTCACTTGGTTCTGTGTGCCTTGGAGGGGGTCTTGCCTGGTGGGGGTTTATCTGGATGGGAGAATTGAGGGGCCCCTTCCTGTAAGTCTCAATTCAATTTCTCAGAAAGAAATCACTAATCTAAATCTCTAAAGCTCTAATAGAAAAACAAGAGTTTCTTGATAAAATGGGTTCAACGTATACCCAGGATAATCTCCTATCAGAGCATTGTAAGCCTGGCTTTCAGCCAAGTGGAGAAAGGAGACTGGACATGGTGGGGAGCAGGCTCACCATTCCACAGAGAGACTTTCAGTCAATTCCCGTTTCTACTAAACAGTCAGTTGGGTCTGTTAGTCAAATATCCAAACTGTTTCTGGATCACTTCTTCTAGGAGTACGTTTCTGGTGTTCTGTCTGGAAGAGGAGGGGCAGTGTCCACAGCTTGCTGGGGTTGGGGGGAGGGGATCTGGGGCTCAGGAGCCCGAAATAGTGCTGCTAGAAAAAGATCAGGCACCCAGTTGAATCTGATTTTAAGATAAACAATGTTTTTTTCATATAAATTATTACACACAAATTAAAATATTTGTAATTTACCTGAAATTCAAATTGAATTGAGCATATGCTAAACCTTCTGGAGACAGCAACTAGTCTAAGGAGACAGGGCCATCTGCAAGTCCCCTGGCCTAAGAAGATAAGGCCCCTAAGCAATTGGCAAGCTAGGAGAACCAGATAGAGCCCACCAAGATCCACATTCCAGAGCCTCTGGACTTTCCTGGGCTTACGCATGCGCCCTAGCACCCAGGAGTCCACTGAAGGTGACCCCAGCCCCATCGGCATAGTACAAATCACACCCAGGGGTGGAGAGCTAGCATGCTAAGGATACATGCAACAACGTGTGTGGTGGCATGTTGAACAACAGCACAGGCACAAGGAAAACCCCATCTCTACACACCATGACAAGGCCCTCCTCCTTGGCCTTCACCTAATAAAAGCCCCACAATCCTGCCCCCTAACAAGCTGATCACCTGCCCCTTTCCTTTCTGCACTGGCATCCTTGTGCCTCTCCTGTGCACAAGCTAATAAACGTTTATTTTTCTACTCCCGTTTGTTGTCTCTCTTGATTTCCAGCCTGGGGAAAAATAAGAGGGAATGTGCCAGTAACATTGTGACCCTAATCTGGAATGACTACAGACTTTTACCCACTGTTATTGATTTTAGAGCAATCTGTGCTTCTACTCTCTAAGGTGCCTGGCTGGAGTCACTAATGTTTGAAGCTGTCTGGGCTTCTGTGGTAAAAGTAAGACTGCTTTGGCTCATTCTTGCCTCTACCACCAGCACTTCAGTTTTCTTTTTATACTAAGTCAGCTGAAATTTTCCAGCTTGTTTCCAGATTCTAGAATGATATTAATGTTTCCCCTTATTTTCTCTATACTTGAGGGTTTATATTAAACACATACACACACACAAAAACTCTTTACTTCCATTTTGGTGGAATTTCATATGTTCTTCAATTCACTGTGTTTAATCAGGATTATTAATAATGTTTCTAAATGTGTGAATAGTAAGTGGCAATGAATATCATATCCTGGCTGTCTGGTTAAAATAGAAGATTAACCATATGCATTTATCTTCCTTTTCTCTCCAAAACCCACTAAATGATGCCCAAAGAATTTAAAAACCTAACAGTTGCAGAACACCTTTCAAGTTGTTTTTTGGATGATAGAACCATATTAACTGGCTGTCCAGTATGGAGGGAGTTACAACTCAGAACCTGGACATGGGAAGACTGTTAAGAAGCAGCAGGTTTTTCCCACTCTCCCCCGAGATTGCTTATCCTTTGGAAACACCAACTGCCACAGCAATCCAGGGTGATAGGCTGGCTGGCAACAGGCTCACTAGTTTAATATCTCTGTACGGGAAACTCCTCAGACACCTTCTCACACACTGGCATCCGGGTAACTCTCCCTCCACCCACCCCCATCCTGATGCAAGAATGACTGTTCTCTGGACAAATAGAAATGGAAAGAGCCTCTTATGTGCATTAACGCAGAAGATAGAAGGGGTGATCTGTGACACCCAAACGAGGGAGATTAATTAAAAAGTACCTACAGAGAGAACCCCAGTGTCCTCTCATCGTGCTTCCAGAATTCTTCCAGATGTTACGTCTTCACACCTCATGTAAGACATTAGGAGATTCTCTGGAGACAGAGCATCCCAGAACCGAGATCTCCCTCCATATCCTGATATTGAAGGGTCCCCTAATGAAGAGGACAACTCATGACTTCATTGTCCTCAAGTGCTACCCACAATTGAGAGGTCTACACTTACAGAAATTCCAATCAGCTTGCTATGGCCTTGCTCTTTAATATGAACAGACTTTAATATGAACAAATATGGATTACAAGGCTTCAGACTTTTCAAGAACAACTCCAATATGAAAGAAAAAACAAACTGGATAAAGGCACTCAGAGAAAAAGCAACAATACATGCAGCACTAAAAGTCTTCAAAACATTATGATTAATATTTTCTGAGAACAAACAGAAGATACTGAATCTATCAAAAAAATGAACAGAGTGCTGTAAAATGAAATAATCAAACAAGAAAGAGAAGTTATAAACTGAATATAACTAACGCAATAATTAAAATGTTGGAAGATAAAATTAAGGAAATATCCCAGAAAGTAAAAGAAACTAAAAGAAGAGGAGAAAGATTAAAAAATTAAGGATGAGTATAGACAGTCCAACATCCAACTAGGAATTAGAGAAAAACAGAACAGCGAAGAAAAAATTACAGAAGAAATAATAGGAGAAAATTCTCCGAAGCAATTGATTCTTGTGAGTGTCCAGAGCACCTGAGTGCCCAGCATAATAAATCACACACAAACGGACATAGCAATATTATTATGAAATTTCAGAACAATGGGGACAAAAAGAAGATTGATCACACCAAAGATACTGGATTCAGGATAGTGGTGGATTTTTCATCAGCAATCTGGGATTCTAGAAGATATTAATTCTGAGGGAAAAAGATTTCCAGCCTAAAAATCTATCTCCATATCTGATATATGGTTTGCAAATATACTCTCCCAATTGTTAGGTTGTCTTTTCGTTTTGTTGATGGTTTCCTTTGCTGTGTAGAAGCTTTTTAGTTCTTTTGTTTCTCTTGCCCAGTCAGACATGGGACTTGAAAATATGCTGCTCAGAGCTATGTCAAAGAGCGTACTGCCTGTTTTATTCTAGAAGTCTCATGGTTTGGGGTCTTACATTCAAGTCTTTAATCCATTTTGACTTGACTTTTGTGCATGGTGTAAGGGAATGGTCTACTTTCAATCTTTTGCATGTGGCTGTCCAGTTTTCGCAACACCATTTATTGAAGAGACTCTCCTTTCTCCATCATATGCTTTTGGCTCCCTTGTTGAATATTAGCTGTCCATAAACATGTGGGTTTACTTCTGGGCTCTCAATTCTGTTCCATTGATCTGTGTGTCTGTTTTTGTTCTAGAACCATGCTGTTTTATTTACTATGGCTTTGTAGTAAAATATACAAAGAGCTAATACAGCTCAACAACAAAAAACCCAACAATCCAATTAGAAAATGGGCAAAATATCTGAACAGAGATTTCTCCAAAGGAGCTATACGGATGGCCAACAGGTATATGAAAAGATGCTCAACATCATTAGCTATCAGGGAAATGCAAATCAAAACTACACTGAGGTATCACCTCACTCCAGTCAGAATGGCTATAAGTAACAAGACAGGAAACAACAAATGTTAGAGAGGATGTGGAGAGAAGGGAACCCTTGTACACTGCTGGTGGGAGTGCAAACTGGTGCAACCACTATGGAAAGCAGTATGGAGTATCCTCAGAAAGTTAAGAATAGAGCTACCATATGATCCAGCTATCCCACTGCTGGGTATTTATCCAAAGAACTTGAAAACACAAAGGCATAAAGATACATGCACCCCTATGTTCGTAGCAGCATTATTCACAATAGCCAAGACATGGAAGCAACCTAGGTGCCCATCAAGGGACGAATGGATAAAGAAGATGTGGTATTTACACATGATGGAATACTACTTAGCCATAAGAAATGATGAAATCCGGCCATTTTTGACAACATGGATGGACCTTGAGGGTATTATGATGAGTGAAATTAGTCAGAGGGAGAAAGTCAAATACCATATGATCTCAATTATAAGTAGAAGATAAAAACAATGACAAAAAAACACATAGCAATGGAGAATGGATTGATGGCTACCATGGGGGAAGGGGGGGGCCAAGAGGTGATTAGGCTCACATGTGAGGGGATGGACTATAATTAGTTTTTGGGTGGTGAACATGATGTAATCTACACAGAATTCAAAATATGATGTACATCCAAAAATAAATTAATTAATTAATTAATTTAAAAAAATCTATCTCCATCCCAAGTATCTACTAATGTTTACAGTACTCATTCTCAAACTTTAATGTGTATGTAAATCGCGTGGGGATCTTATTAAACTGTAGATTGTCATTCAGTTAGTTACCCATAGAGCCTGAGATTCAGCATTTCTAACAGACCCCTAGGAGATGCCAATGCTGCTGGGCAGTGGCTCACACTTTGAGTAGCATGGTTTGAGAAGATGACTCGAAAATCTAAAGGAGTAAACCAGATAAGAGTAAATCAGGAGATACGGGAGACAGGTGAATAAACAGAGGAACCTGGCAAATGGAAAACCCAAGACCATGAATGTGAAAAAAGCACAGAGAACAATCAGTTCAGACTGTAGCAGGTGGATGGAGGTGTGTGAAATAGAGTTTTTCATAGGAAAGTATGAAGAAGTGAATATTTTCAGAGATTTGAGAAGAAAATCCTTTTTCAAGTATTGGAGATAACTGGAGGATTTGGAAAAACGAGGCTTAGGTACATAGAGACCAAGCAAATTTAAAAAGACCAGGCAATCATTAATTCTAGGGGAAAAAACAGTTGTACGAGTAATAAAACATGCTCATGGAACAATGCTTGGCTCAGTACTGAACTATATTTACAAGGTCATTATTTCAACCATAATTTGTACTAGTTAGTGGAAGCTTGGTAGAGATTGTATAATATGTGTTGGTGGTAACTAGTATAAAGGGAAGTAAACAGAGTCTACCTAAAATTAATAAAAATGAAACAGCAGTGTAAGCTTAATTGTTGAATATAGAGACTAACAAACGAAACGGCTAAATCCTTTGAAAGAGATTGCTTCTGGGGAGAAGAATGAGGGTAGGCATAAGGTGAGCGACTGCTGACTTTTGCATAAGTTTTTTAGTACCATCTGACTTTAAACTTCCTAAATGTATTACTTTGATAAAATTGAGTGTGGTTGTGCACATGTGTAGTTCTATTTTGACTGTAAGAAAAATGGTAAAAGTTGTTGTTTTTTTTTTTTTGCGTTCATGCTGCTGGATTGTGGCACTCTGTCTAATTCTATCACTTCTTACTCTTTGAAGGTGCCTGGGGGCTTGGGAAACTAGACACTGGGAACTCAGGGCCCATTCATTGCTGAGTCTGATGAGTGTTCCTTGTGTTCCATTTGTCTCCACCAGCAGACAGATCCCAGACCTACAGGCCCAGGCAATGGCAACCTGATCTTGCTAGTGTCCTTCGTTCATTCTGACAAGCCACAAGAAAGGGTCACCTGGTACTTTTTAACAAGCCAGTGGCTAGATCCAGAAGAGAGGATTTTCACGAATGTGAAAAACAAAAAGTCCTGCTGTGTTGCAAAACAAGAAAAATAGACAAAGGTATTTTTCTCCATGAATAATTTAGAAAACCATGTGGTACATTTGGAGCAAGAGACACTATGTGCATTTTGCCAAAGCGCCGACCCTCTTTTGGGGATGCTCTCAGATTCCTCAGCCACAACCACTCCATGCCAAGTACTGCATCACCATTCTCAATTATACATACTGCATAATGAAGAAATGCAGTGGAGTGGATAATCCCAAACACCCCATAACCTCCAAATAATCATTTAAACCTTCCTTTGAAATTCACTTATTTTTCCAGAGGATTTCCTTTTCTAATTATATTTTGATTGGGCTAATATTTGTTTGAATATCCTGACTTTATGCCTCCCCTATCGCTCATGTAGCTAATAGCGTGGGAATGGGTGCAGTTTATAAATCTGTTGCAAGTGGGAAAGAAGAAAAGCTATCCTCGGCTTAATAATTTGTTATAGATAATTTATACATCCACACATGAATGTCCATTCACGAAGTCTTTTTGTCCCTGCAATGGAGAGAATTCTAATTAAGATCAGACTTTAACTGAAATAATAGTTCCCAAAGTTAATTATTCTCTATACCAGTCAAATGCTGGAAGATTAGTCATCCTGTGAATTCATTCATCCATTTGTTCTTTCATTAATTCACCTGTTCCTTTATTCCTCTATGCATTCTACTTTTATTCATTCATTCAGCAAATACATAGTGAGCGCTATACATCCTAGGACATGTGCTGGGTACAGCGAAGAGAAGGAGTAACTAACGCAGTATAATCTTTGCCTTTATGGCGCTTATAGGCTAACCTAGTGCAGTGAGCACATTAAGAAGGTGAGCTTATTAAAATGCAGATTCCTGGGTTCTATCCCTGTAGCCTCTAACCAGCAGACATGAGTTTGAACATAGGCATGCATTTTAACAAGTGTTCTAAAAAAGTCTGGGGATGATCCTTTGAGAATCACTGGGGGTGGACTTGTTCCAATTATCAGCAGGGAAGAAGGTCATGGACTGCCTGGCAGCAGATCTCAAGGACAGTCCTAGGGTCACCAGACACCAGTGGCACATGTGCCTCCCACTGCTGCCACTGTCTCTCCTGCTTGGCCAGTCAGGCCAGGTGCTATTCTGGGGCAATTGCTTGAGCTCTTGTGGATGCTCCAGGAGTGCCCTAGTAGTGGTGTTATGTGGGCCTACATAAGCTACGGCTACTACTATGTTATTGGAGCAGCAGTTAGACTCTGTGAGAGGGGGCTGCCAGTACTAAGAAGGTTCCTACATCAAAGCAAGCCAGCCAGCTTGCGGTGCAAGATGCCACTACTCTTTGAGGTTTCTTGCCATAGAATCCCTGTGTATTACTGCAAAACAAACACCAGAAATGCATTGACTGGAGTAGAGGTCCTCAAATGTTTGCAGGGATCAGCGTCACATGAAGGGCTTGCTAAAATCAGGTATCTGTCCCACACCCCCTGCCCAGTTTTTGATTCAGGAGGTCTGGGGCAGAGTTTGAGAACTTGTATTCCCAACAAGTTCCCAGATGATCCTTGCTGTGGGTCCAGGAACCACACATTGAGAACCTCTGAGCTAGAAGGCCAGGAAACTGTGCACTTCAACAAAGTGGACCTTAAGGTACTTCTGTCCCACACTCTTCTATGAAAGACACCTACCCAATGCAAATGACTGTAAAGTCTGGAAACGCCATTTGCAAAAGTAGCTAAACATTATTTTCTATCTGCAAATATGGCAGTAATTTCTGAAGCGAGGGGAAACAGTAGCAGAATTACAAAAAAACACATAGTTTGCATTTGCTTTCTCTTTTTTCAACACAGAATCCTCAGGCTGGGAACTATTTCATCACCATTTTGAGTAAAATCAATAGATGCAGGTCTCTTTTCTCACACCTCAACTGAATACAAAATCGTACTTGGAATTAAACTCTAATGGAAGTTTCATAAGATATGTCTTCTTACTTACCTGTTTCTCCTAGTTTTTAATTTAAAAAGGAGTAAGAAACCCTAACCTTGATTCATTTTTAACAGCTAAATAATTTTATTTCCTAATTATAAAAGTAATAAATGCTCATTGAAAAAGAGAACATAAAATTACAAATAAGTCATGGATTCACTTAAATATTTGAGGCGAGTTTTCTCACATGTGGCATTATAAGTATTTGCTCATAGCATTAAAATATTCCTTGGAGGAAAAAGAAAGATTCTACCCAAATGACAAAGTAAAAAAAGAAAAATATAGCTGCCAGAAAAATAGTTGTATGTGTAGACAGGAGACAAAGTAAAGTTGTAGATGGAAATTAGCTTTTATTGTTTAATCAAGTTCTACAACGTAAAATGGAGAGATGGGACACAAAGTGCAGTTTCCAAAAGGAAAGTTGCCCTAAGCTCTCACAGAAATGAAAACGATTACATTTTATCTACCAACAATGCCCAGGTGAATTAAAACTTCATCTCGCTACTCCAAGTCTAACTTTTGTTGTCTGTTAATGTGTAAATGTTGTATGGCTGCCATTTTCTACCCTAAGGTTGTCTTTTCAACCCTACTTCTTTGCCCAATAAATATAGCATCTTAATTATAAACCCTGCCTTTATTACCAAAAATCAAGCCATTGTTTGGGTTACCCAAATAAAATATTTCTCCTTCTTTAACCAAGATAGCTTTTGTTGGTGGTTTTCAATTTGGGCCACATAGCAGAAACAAAGGGAAGCTTTTAAAAAATTGCTAAGGCCAGAGACCCACTCCTCAGAGATTCTGTTTTAAAGATTACAGGGGGAGTGTGAGTTGAGGGGAGGCCCCTGGACCAGCAGCATAGGTATTACTTGGGAACTTGTTAGAAATATAAAATCTCAAGTACCATCTTGGACCCAAGGAATCAGAAATTCTGAGGATGGGACCCAGCACCAGCGCTTTAATGAGCCCTCCAGGTGATTCAGCTGCCTGCTAAAGTTTAAGAACCATGACTGAAGGCCATTGAATCATTCAGATACGGAAAAAAGGGCAAAGTATTTGTTCAACTTCACAAATTATTAAAAACCACTAACAGGTAAGAGCACTTACTTTGCACCAGGCACTGTACTAATTGTTTTACATGATTTTACATTGATCGTTTCAACACCCACTGAGGAGGCACTATCATTATTCCCGTTATTTCAGTGAGACATCAGACACAGAAGTGAAGTTATTTGCCCAAGCATACACACCTAGTTTCAATTCAAACAATCTATTCTAAAAACTCAGGCTCTGAGCATGATGATAACATCATAAGGACTCTAAATGTATGCCTTTATTCTGCCCTCCATCTTGGCAGTCGTTACCAGGTCTCCAAACCATCAAAATGTTAATTGTTAATTGTGGTTTAAATATATAACCCTTTGTAACTAATAGCCTGTGTCGCCAATTTCACAGGGCTCCCCAGCTAGGGCCTCCTTGCTTGTTTTGAGTGTCTCGGTTAGTATAACAGGGAATTCGAGGTATATTTGTGAAAGAGAAAAACAAAACAACAAAGACAACAACAAACAAACAAGTGTCTGGTGCAGTGATCTACCATCCAGATCATGCTTACCTTGGGCAGGGTCAAAAAGCAATCTGTGGAACTCAACCGCTTGTATTTTAGTCCTACGTCTCCTAATATTCTCCAATGGATTTGTTTTGGTTTCTGGACTTGAACTTGAATCTTTGGCTCATGAGCCGAAGCAGTGATACCGTAATAGCTCCTCAGAGATGTGGATAGTACTCCTTTCTATGCAAGAAAAGATATAATGTATGGGAAAGTGTCATGTAAGGAGTAAAGCTCTATACAGCTGTAAGGCATTAGTACTAAGAACATGCACCACAAGGAGAGACTTAAGCAATTAGGAAAAAAGAGTTTGGCTTGTTAAAAGGAAGACAGATTCCCCATAAAATAATTTCAGATGATGAGATGGACTCCTTCCATCTCCTTCTGGCAAGACATAGGACACTGGGGAAATCACCCTGTGTCTTTAGGTCTCAGTTCAAGTTCCATCCTGATGTTAACATTTTTATAACTGGACCTGACAAGTCTCTTTTCTTTCCCTGATTTTCTGATCCACACACTGCAGTGAAACATTTTTGTCCTTGTATCTATAATTTTCTTCCCAAGGAACATCCCTAAGTGGGGTTTTTCTCTCTTAACATCATTTCCTCCTTTTCTATGACCTGAGAGCCTCTCTCTCCTTCCCGCTCACCCAAGAGGCCCATCTCTCCCTCCTCTCGTGTGCCTCATTAGTTGCTTCTGGCCCTTGCTAGCCCACGCCCTGCTGTGCTCTTGATTGTTTCCACCTGGTTCACCTGAATCTTTCAATGAGCCAGTGGTTTTCTTACTCATGGGATACTTTGTGCTCAACCCAGAGAATTGCCTTCCAACAATTCATTTACGAAAAAATGCTTAAAGATAAAGTAAAAAAACAGTCTGGGTATGATTAAGTCCAGAACATAAAAGGAAATGGCTAATATGACTTAAGGCCAACTTGGGAAAGTGATCCAGAGGTAATTAGAAGACTCAGTTTTCTCTTCTGCTTTGTTGTCATCAAAATTTGCACCTTGAGTTTTGATTACCTTAATTTTACATCTGAACTGGTTTTTATCAAATCATAGTGTTCCAACCAATATCAGCCTTTTGACTGTGTCTCAGAGCCATGTGAGATCAGTAAAAAGAATTAAAAAATAAAGAGGAGTATCATCAGCCTGATGCCTACCCTAAATCCTTACACTAAACAATGCGGTCAAGGGAAATGCCATGATAATTTCTACACAAGATGAAAAAAGGGGTTAAACAAAACTATGCCTAGCAAATTTTGCAAAGCCATCCTGTTATTAGTAAGTCAAGGCTTGTCAGAATGGATCCCATATTGTTACCGAACCTGAAGTGAGTTCGCTCACCCGTTGCGCAGCAAGCCAATCTCTGACACCGGGTGTGGTGGAAGAAAGTAGGAATTTTATTTTTTTGCACAGCGTTGAGCAAGGAGAGAGGGCAGCTAACGCTCAAATCCCAAACTCCCCAAAAAGCTAAAAGGAAGGGTTTTTATTTGGGGTTTTAGGTAGGGGAGGGGGAGCATATGGCCTTGCTAGTCGGAGCTTTCCCACCAGCCTGTATCTCTTTGTGGGGAGGAGATGGTCCAGGTGCTTGCCCTTGACGGTGTCTGTCTCCATGGAGGATAGTGGATTCTTGAGCCAGGAAGCCAGAGAGTAAGCAGGGAATGAGTGTTTTAGTTTTAACCCCATATATGCTGGGTTTAATGTGGGGAAACTGATACCAGGGTCGGTATCAATATCCCTCCAGAGTAACTCCTGGTCCTTGAATATGGCTGTATATATGTGAATCCGGCCAAGTGGTGAATCACTTGCTCATGTATGTAACAGAAAGAAATTGAAAGGCTTTCTTCTTTCTGAAACGGTAAAGCATCTGTAGTTCTGCCAAATAGAGCACTTGTACATTTCAATTACCTCCCAGAGGAGGGAGGGAAGAGAGTTAGAATGGTCGTGACCCTTTTATCTAAAGGAGCTACAAACCTGCATCTGAAAGGAAAAATTAGGTAGACTAAATAAGAAGATAGGAAAACCTCCTTCTCCTTTAAACATTTTAGTTTTCAATCCAATTAAATTTGTGTGCTTAAAACAAAATCCACCTGGATATGCCCTCTCTGCTTCTACACAACAGCGGAAAGAAGCAATAACTATGGATACCAAGCATGTCAGGTACTAGATGAAAAGAACTCTATCTTCTAAAATGAGTGACTGAATCAAAGACAATGCGTATTTTGTTTTTGTTTTTATTTTCTAACCCTGTTAGCTTTTTCGCCTAGTAACAGACTAGTCAGTGGTAGTCTCACCTTTGTTTTCCTGGTGTTCTAGGCTTCTTCTACTCCACTCACAAAATTTTGGCTCCATCTTTCCAGAGCCAGCAATGGCAGCTCAAGTATAGGAGTGAGTGATTGCTGTTAATACACCAAATCTAAATGGTAACACCTTCTTTTATTCTATGGCTAGAATCCATTAAGTGGGACAAAAGGAACTGTGGATTAACGCAAGCGGATGAGATTTTGGTTTTAACAACAGCAGACTTATTGGGGTGAAAATCTCAGATATTAGAAGGAGGAATTGTGTTTGCGGAAAGAAGAGAAGAGATGAGTTTTGGTGCTAAGGAAACTCCAGGGGACTGCTCTTTCATTGGGATGGCAATGATGTAAATCCTCCTTCTGACTCTCAGGCTTTATAGCCATGCTGTCTTTTGGATCTCTCATTCTTCCTCCTTCCCATTCTGCAGATGGAGACTCTGCCACTGGGAGAAGTGAGATCCTCCTCACTCCTTGTTTGGAATAAAGTCAAGCCTGAGGACAGGAGATATGCTCCAGGCTGCTCAGACAATTTTAAAATCTAGACTTTAAGCAATAAAAACAAAAGTTTTCTGACATGCCATGAGGCTCAGCTTGGATCATATCTAAAGATCACAAGGCATGGGGGCCAAACCCCTACATAAAAATTAAGAAGTCGGGGGCTGGCCCCGTGGCTGAGTGGTTAAGTTCACAGGCTCTGCTTCAGCAGCCCAGGGTTTCACTGGTTCAGCTCCTGGACGTGGACATGGCACTGCTTGTCAGGCTGTGCTGAGGTACCATCCCACATGCCACAATTAGAAGGACCCACAACTAAATATACACAACTATGTGTTGGGGGCATTTGGGGAGAAAAAGCAGAAAAAAAAAAAAGAAGATCAGAAACAGTTGTTAGCTCAGGTGCCAATCTTTAAAAAAATAATAAAATAAATTTAAAAAAATTAAGAAGTGGAAATTAAAGAAAATGCCCTTGCTTGGAGTATCCTTCTGTATCCTTCTTGCCACAGGGGCCGGAGGCCATAGCAGATAACCAGTGGAATTTGGAGGAGTCATCATTCTGGCCTGGATCTCATTTGTCCTGGCTAGTTTGGAATAAGTGAAAGCATGGTAGCAAAAAAAAATCTCTTCAAACAGCCAGAGGTCTCGTCTCCAGTTTAGACTCCATTGTTTACTAAACAAGTGACTCTGAGCAGCTCAGTTGGTGATTCCAGTCTAAATTTCATGGTTGCCAAATGAAGATAATGATGTCCTCTTGTAATTGTTGTTCAAGTGAGACTTGCATGTAAAAATGTTTAGGAAACTTAAAGTACTCCAAAACACTAAGAAGTGTGATTTTTATTGAACTGTAGCATGTCTTTCCTGATAGCTGATAACTCCTTAAGAGAAGCTATTTGCTTTTTATTTGTTTGCATCCCACATGGCAGAGGGGGGGTCGGTAGCATAGGTCTACAGCTTAATAATCATTCAGTAATTATTTGCAGATGCAGTGCCTAATAAATTCCCTGACCTTAACCCCAATTTTACTATTGCTTTTACTAAAGTGGAATATTCTCACTATGAAGATTTTACTTTAGAATGAAAATTCCAAACCATTATTTAACAAGATGATAGGTCGATGCCAGAGTTTCAGCTGTCAGCTTCCTCTTCTTTCCAAACTAAAAACGACACCCTCCCTTCTTGCCTGAACAAAGTTTTATGCAACTATAAAACAACTCCAGGGGGTGTGGTTATAATGAGACAGCCACCTCCCTGGGGCTTCGCAGGCGCTGGTTATGCACTCAGACTTCACGCCAGGGGTATGATTACATCTCCATAACCACCCCCTCTTCTCTACTCAGCCCCCATCCCAATAGTTATCAGACATCCTTCTTGCTTACCTCATTTAAATAGAATAATAATTTTTAAAAGACTTGCAAAATTGCAAGTTAATTGTGTCTTATATTTTGTGAATGCAAATGTCTCAGGCACTTTAATCCAGTCTCTCTGTGGCATATTAGATCAGATGCTGCTGTCCTTAGTTCTGCCCCTGAGGCATCAGGCTCAGTGATCAGAAAACCTACTGGAGAGCCAAGCGCCAACAAAAGATGCAACTCAATTAGCTCAAACCTTTACAGTTTTCCAGCCTGAATGGAGACGCAAATCCCAGGAGTCCTTCCCATGAAATCAGAATATGCACCATGATGCAGGAAGTGAGATTTACAGGGTCACTTTTTGATTACTGCTTAGTACGGGGTGCAAACAGCTTTGAGGAAATGGAACCCCAGAGAACACTTCCTGTGAGTGGGATGATCGGAACCCCTGTGATGGTGGTTGACGTGCGATCCATGTAGGTCACTTCAAGGATACTGCTCATTCCCTATGCAAATTCGTCTAGAACCAGGTGGAGGAGGGCCGCCCTGTTTCCTGATTCCCAACATTGCTGAAGCTGAAGGGAATGCACAAGTGTTTGAAGAACTTCCTAATTTTCTTTAGAAATTGGTATCATTCAGAATATGTTTGGGATACTTTCCAACCAGTCAGCAAACATTTTTTTAGCTCTCACAAAGTGCTCACTGCTAAGCTAAGCATTGCGTGGATATGCAGAAATGAGGTAGTCAGTGACTTATACCATTTGGGAAAAACAAAAAGGAAAACAATGAATGAAGGCGAAAAAATGACTAGGAAAGTTTAAAACCTCCTTTTCCCCAATAAATTATAATTCAATGAAAGTAAGAGTTGTGAATATTTTAATTTTTATTTATTGCACCCACCTCTCTCACTGCAATGTGTAGCACAGCACTCCACATGTAAGAGAGCTTCAGTAACTGCCAGACGAACAAGGGAGTGAATGATAAATAGTGTGGGGAGACTGTAAGCTTCAAGGAGGTAAGTGCTGAAGACAATTCTTGGTAGCTAAAGGAGAATAGTACAGCCAGGGGCATCTGGTAGAGACCTGGCGTCACAGTGCTACCTTTTTTAGTTGTTTTTTTTTTTGTTTTAACAGCTTCATTGAGATATAATTCACATACCATACAATTCACCTATTTAAATTGTACACTGCAATTTTTTTTTAGTATATTCACAGAGTTGTGTAACCATAATCTCATTTTAGAACATTTCCATCCTCCTCAAAAGAAACCCTGTATCCATTAGCTGTCGATTTCCATTCTCCCACCCTAACTCCAGTGCGAGACAACCACTAATCTACTTTCTGTCACTATGGATTTGCCTATTCTGAACATTTCATATAAATATAACCATAAGATATGTGATCTTCTGTTACTAACTTCCTTTGGTTACCACATCTTCAAAGTCCATCCAAGTTGTAGCATATATTAATATTTCATTCCATTTTTATAATCAAAAAGTATTCTGTCTTATGGATATATTACCGTTTATTTATCCATTCACCATTTGATGGATATCCGTATTATTTCTACTTTTTGACTGTTATGACTAATGCTGCTATGAAAATTTGTATAGAGTTTTCATGTAGATGTATGTTTTCATTTCTCTTGGGTATAAACTTAGGAAGGGAATTACTGGGTAATATGGTAACTCTCTGTTTAACATTTTGAGAATTACAAAACACTTTTCTAAAGTGACTATGCCATTTTATATTTTCATCAACAACATAAGGACATTTCAATTTCCCTGCATTCTTGAAACACTTGTTATGGTCAGTCTTTTTGATTATTGCCATCCTAGTGGGTATGAAATGATATCTCATTATGATTTTGAATCGCATATCCTTAATGCCTAATGATGTTGAGAGTCTTTTCATGGGCTTATTGGCCATTATTAGTATTTTTTGGGAGGTGATGTCTATTCATATCTTTTTCACATTTTTTCACTTGAGTGATTTGTTGTTTTATTGAATTATGAGTTCTTTATATATTCTAGATGCAAGTCCCTTATCTGATGTATAATTTTCAAATATATGAAAATTCTCAATGTATGGGTTGTCTACTCACTTTCTTGATGATATTGTTTTTAGTATAATAGTCTTTAATTTTGATGTGGTACAATTTATATTTTTTTGTTTTTGTCACCTTGCTTTTAGTGTTGTATGTAAGAAACCAAGTTTTCTTGGTTTCATGTCTAACCCAAGGTTATGAAGATTTACTTTTATATTTTCTTCTAATAGTTTATGGTTTTGGTGCTTATATTTTGAGGTAATTTTTTGTACAGTATGATGTAGGTGGAGGACTGGGTGTTGGTCCCAGTTCGTTCTTTAAGCATGTGGATATCCAGTTATTCCAACACCATTTGTCAAAAAGATAATTCTTTCCCTGATTAAATTGTCTTGGCACCCATGTTGAAATTTAATTAACCATAAATGTAAGAGTTTATTTCTAGACTCCCAGTTCTATTCTAATGTTCTATATGTTCATCCTTATGCCAGTACTACAGTGTCTTGATTATAGTATATTAATTTGTAATAAGTTTTAAAAATCAGGAAGTATGAGTCCTCCAACTTTTTTCTTCTTCAGATTGGTTTGGTTATTCTGGGTCCCTTGCATTTCCATAAGAATTTTAGCAACGGCTCATCAATTTCTGCAAAAAAACCAACTGGGATTTCATAGGGATTGTGTTGAATCTGTAAATCAATTTAAGTAGTATTGACGTCTTAACAATATTAGGTCTTCTGATCAATGACCATGGGATATCTTTCCATTTATTTAGATCTCCTTTAATTTCTTTCAGTAATGTTTTGTAGCTTTCAGTGTATAATTCTTACACTTTTGTTAAATTTATGCCCAAGTATTTTATTCTTTTTGATGGTATTTAAAATGTAATTGTTTTCTTAATTTTATTTTCAGAATGTTCATTTCATTGCTAATGTAAAGAAATACAGTTGATCTTTGCATATTGATCTTGTATTCTACAACATTCCTGAACTCCTTTATTAGTTCTAATAGGTTTTTCAGTTTATTCCTTAGTATCTTCTCTTTATTGTTATGCTTCTTAAAGCTTGTACTTGAGTGTGGCTCGTGTTATGCCTGCTCACATTCCATTTGGCAAAGCATATCACCTAGAAAAACCTAATGTGTTTCTGCACTTATCATTGATGCATTTTGTCACACAGGATATTAAAACTATGAGTACTCAGGGGTCAATATTTAATAACAGCAATAATTTTATTACTTTATCAAGGAGAGTCTTATGTGGAATTTGCTTTTTTGCTTTGCTTTTCTTACTAGTGCACTGCAGCTATTACAATGACTACTGGGACAGTTGCTATTCACTGTTCTGATTTGTAGTTTTACCCATCACAGCTTTTGAATGATTAGTGCAAATGTTGGCACAGTGAAAAATGCAAATGATATTTTAGTATTAATATTAAAAAAGTTTTGACCTTGAGGGCCCCTTGAAAGGGTTTCAGAGACTCCCAGAGTCTGTAGACTACACATTAAGAGGCACTGCAATATACCATTGGGAGATGTTAAAAGAAAGAAAAGAGATTCTCCAACATGAGCTAAGGCAAGGAAGTATGTATGGGAGCAGGTAACATGCTTGTTGGACTTGAAGAAAGCAACTTTGCTGGAGAGAAGATTGCATATCTAAAAAGATCCAATGAAGATGGAATGAGGATAGATAAAATATTCAGAGGATATTAACGTAGTAGAGCAGGAAACGGGGAGCCTTTGAAATTAGACAATCACATTCAGGATCTATAGTGATTTTGTTGTTGTGTTGTTTGCTTGGTTTGGTTTGATTTCTGATTCGTGTGTCAAGATGTGCTCAGTCATCCTGTTCTCCATTAACCCAGGTTAAAGGCCCTTACACCTATATGATATGCTAAAGAGTTGCCACAGATACTATATATTGTAAAGTGTTATGTTTCATATTACAAATCAAGAAGTCTCAAAGTAATAATTGGGTGGGCAGTTTATGCATGGGCACAAGGAGTTCAGGCAAACACTGGAGGCAGAGTTACCGAGAAGCGAATAAGACTGGCTTATCATGACCACTCACTTCATTGGGCCCCTTCCAAGATCCTGAACCTAATTTTGTATGTGCAATTTTGTATTGTTTTTCTTTAATAGGTTATCTCAAATTTTGTAAATGTTAGGGCCCACAAAGCCCAGATCTACCCCTTGTGGGGACTGCTCTCTAGGGACCATCTTTCATTTGCAATGCACTCTTCATCCTTTCTGAGCCATGTGGTGATGAGACATGGCCTCTGTAGAGGGAACTACACTCATCATGAGCAACAGGCACTCACCAGGAAAGCCCAGGAAATGAAGCAAGGTGAAGGCCCACTAAACAGGGCAGGGTCTCTTCTGCCCACTGCCTTCAAGCTAGAAGGCCCTTGCCAAAGCACAAGAGACTGATCATCTTCCAAGGTGAGCATGAGTTTTATCCTGAATAAGTCAGTTACGAACTCTCAAGTAAGAAAAAAGAAAAAAACATGACAATGTTTTAATTTGCAGACACATTGTGTCTTCTTTTATTTTTATGGATTCATTTGTGGGCATTTAACCCACGCTGTCTTCATTGGCTTTAGAACTTAACTTGAACAAGTGATGGAGGCCTCAGGAATAACCCATGTGCTCTAAGGACATCCCTTTGGGTCTCTGACAAACAGTTATGGACTCACATTATGTGAATGCGTTAGGTAGTTAATTTCATTCCAAAATAAGCAAACCCTTTAAAATGAAGTTCAAAAAAGCATACAGTTAGATAACAAGGGCCATTCAAACCTGAAGTCCTCCCACAGGGACTAAACTAACTCAGAACTGTCAATAAAATGAAAAGAAAACACATTTTAATGAGAGAAAAATGCACTTCCATCTTTAAAGAAATAAAATTCCATTTTATTCCCTGCAGACCTATAAGGATCGAATCACCTGATGTTGTCCAGCTCTGTGGATTTGATCTGAGACTTCACAGCTTTGAAAATACTCGTACCTCTTTCTGTGACATAGTCATAACTCTCCCTATCAAGGTATATGAATTCTGCAGAGAGGCATTGATATGGAAGTGGAAGAATGAAGAAGGTGGATGTGGTTTTCAGGTCACTTCACACTTAAAAATATAGGAAAGGCTAGATTTTCAGTAGTCCATTCAATAACAATGAGACTCCAACCTTTCTTGTTGATGGAGGTGATATCTGATACCCACATTACAGATATCTGTGGTCTCTCATTCCATTTCTTTTTATCTACCCTAAACCTAACTACTTAATTAGGTAAAAGGGGTCAAATTCTAGGGATCTGGCTATGTATATAGTATTTCTATTTATGTGTGTGTAGCCAGGCAGCCTCAGGCTATGCAATATTCTTTAATATGTTTCTGGTCAACTTTACCTGTCTAGAGGGACTAGGCTATGACTACAAGATGAGATAGTAGCCACATGAAGGCACTATGCTTTCTTGAGTAGTTTCCCCTGCTTCCTTGGTGACAACAAAGAAGATTAAGAATGTATGGCCTATGTCCCTATGGCACACCACAGAAGGCAATATGCCCAACTGAAAGTTCTTGAGATAATCTCCCAAAACTAGTATGCTCTTAGATTTTCTTCCATTGTCTCCATGGTTTCCACTTTCCTTTCATTGGCCCCTGGTATCCGTTTAACCCAGTCAGAGCACAGGGAAATCAAGACAGGGATTTCATGTTTAATCCTTCTATAGACTATTCAACTTTGTTTATCAAAACTGATAGAGGGTTAGTACTCAGACATAGGCATCATCAGTCTCTCTCTTTCAAGTATTCACATTCTGATATGAGAACACTTTTGAGAGACTGGCTAATGAAACTCTTGATGAGGAATAGTTACAAGTTACACCAAGTAAGCAAGATATATCAACTTACCACTGTGGTCTCTTACTGAACTGGAGACTAAAAGAAGGAAAGGATCATTTCTCAAGGAGAGGTTTTTTTCTTTTTTTTTCTTGAAGTAAGAGTGGCTTTGCTAACCTAGTGAGCTAGGAGACTCACAAAGTCAAACAATATCTCACTCAGCTTTTTGGGTTCCTCTAATTTAGACAAAGGCAAGAGTTATAATGCCTAGTATGTATGTTATAGGCTAAATGTGTACACTGGCACTGTGGAATAGTGGGACAAGCACTGGATTTTGATCCAGAATTTCTGAATTGTCTGCTGCTTTCATTTATATGATCTAAACTTCAGTACCTCAAAGGTGAAGAAGAGCCAACTGATACATATTCCAAAGATCTGTTGTGAGAAAATAAGAGAAAATGAATTGAAGTGTTGATAACCTAAGAATAATTACAGAGTCTATTTTATAAATAATTTTTAGAGAAGCATTAGAACTCTTTATAAAACCTAATTTGCTCTTCTCCTGTAAATGTATAGTGCGGTTCCCAGGTGGGCAGAAGTTAGCATGTAAAATTACATGACACCTTTAATTGACATTCCTGCCCACTATCTCTATGTATCCAATGATTCACATGGGAGCTAGGATATTCCTGGCTAGACATTCCTGAATCATGCATACACTTGGGATCCAAGTGCATGCTTGGTTAACTTATGAGTCCCTAGTGGGATTTCAGGGCCTCTGTTAGAAAAATCCCTCATGAGGAAATGAGTCAGGCAAAACAGATGGACTTGGAAGCCAGAGAAGAGAATAAAAAGGGGAAATGTTTCAAATAACAGGATGGTGGCTTTTGCTAAATTCCACCTGACTCAGCTACCCTCATATTCTGTGTGTGCCTTAGGGAATGACAGCTGTGTGTGTGAAAAGTATAGGCCTCAGGGCCCAAGCAAACCTATTGAAGAGCCCTTCTAAGAAGGTAAAGCCTAGAGGAAGGAAAGTTGTTTACAAACTTAAAAAAAGAAATGTGAGCGGGCCCAGGCCCAGTTAGCAACTACGGACAGGGTTCCTGGTTGGTGAAGTATAAACAGCTGCTCCCCCCACCGCAGCAGCTGAAACAAGTGAAAGGAGCAACTAAACTCTATCTCCATGCGGAGGCACAAATCAACATCATCAAGCAATATGAAAAAATACATTAAATCTCCAGAACAGAAAGAAAGTAACAAATACACAGAAAACAATCCCAAAGAAAATGAGATATATAACCTAAATGATGATGACTTCAAAACAGCCATCATTAAAATACTCACTGAGTTAAGAGAGAATTCTGACCGACAACTCAACGAGTTCAGGAGCTATGTCACAAAAGAGTTTGATACAATAAAGAAGAACCAAACAGAAATACTGGAAATGAAGAACACAATAGAGGAGATTAAGAAAAATCTAGATGCTCTGAACAGTAGGGCCGATAATATGGAGGAAAGAATTAGCAATTTGGAAGATGGCAATATAGAATTGTTGCAGGCAGAGGAGGAGAGAGAAGCAAGACTTAAAAGAAATGAAGAAACTCTCCGAGAATTATCAGACACAATTAGGAGATGCAACGTAAGGATTATAGGTATACCAGAGGGAGAAGAGAAGGAGAAAGGGGCAGAAAACCTATTCAAAGAAATAATGGCTGAGAACTTCCCAAATCTGGTGAGGGAGATGGATCTTCAGGTGACAGAAGCCAATAGATCTCCAAACTTTATCAATGCAAGAAGACCAACTCCACGGCATATAGTAGTGAAGCTAGCAAAAGTCAACGACAAGGAGAAAATATTAAGGACAGCCAGGCAAAAGAAACTAACCTACAAAGGAACCCCCATCAGGCTATCAGCAGATTTCTCAGCAGAAACTTTACAGGCTAGAAGAGAGTGGAATGAAATATTCAAAAATCTGAAGGACAAAAACCTACAGCCGAGAATTCTCTACCCAGCGAAAATATCCTTCAAATACGATGGAGAAATAAAAACTTTCCCAGATAAACAAAAATTAAGGGAGTTCATTGCCACAAAACCTCCTCTTCAGGAAATCCTCAGGAAAACCCTCATTCCTGAAAAATCCAAAAAAGGAAAGGGGCTACAAAACCAAGAGCAGAGGAGATAAGTAGAAGGACAACAACAGAGAGTAGCAGCTCTACATCAGAACAGATTAAACCATGGGACGAGAAACAAAGGAAACTGAAGAAAACCGGAAAACAAGACACAAAATGGTAGTGGTAGGCCCCCACGTCTCAATAATCACTCTAAATGTAAACGGATTGAACTCCCCAATCAAAAGACACAGAGTGGCAGGATGGATCAAAGAACAAGATCCAACAATATGCTGCCTCCAGGAAACACACCTCAGCCCCAAAGACAAACACAGACTCAGAGTGAAGGGATGGAGAACAATACTCCAAGCTAATAATGAACAAAAGAAAGCAGGTGTCGCTATACTAATATCAGACAAGGTAGATTTCAAAGCAAAACAGATAAAGAAAGACAAAGAGGGACAGTATATAATGATAAAAGGGACTCTCCACCAAGAAGACATAACACTTATAAATATATACGCACCCAACACAGGAGCACCAAAATTTGTAAAGCAACTCTTAATAGAACTAAAAGAAGACATCAACAACAATACAATAATAGTAGGGGACCTCAACACACCATTAACACCAATGGACAGAACATCCAGACAGAAAATCAACAAGGAAATAATAGAATTAAATGAAAAATTAGACCAGATGGACTTAATAGATATATATAGAACACTTCATCCAAAAACAGCAGGTTACACATTCTTCTCAAGTGCACATGGAACATTCTCAAGGATTGACCATATTTTGGGAACCAAAGCAAACATCAATAAATACAAGAGAGTTGAAATAATATCAAGCATCTTTTCTGATCATAACGCTATTAAACTAGAAATCAACTACAAGAAAAAAGCAGAGAAAGGTGCAAAAATGTGGAGACTAAACAACACGCTTCTCAACAAACAATGGATCATTGAAGAAATTAAAGAAGAAATCAAATATTATCTGGAGACAAATGAAAATGAGAACACGACATACCAAATCATTTGGGATGCAGCAAAAGCAGTCCTAAGAGGGAAATTCATCGCAATACAGGCTCACCTCACTAAACAAGAAAAAGCTCACGTAAGCAACCTCAAACGACACCTAACAGAACTAGAAAAAGAAGAACAAACAAGGCCCAGAGTCAGTAGAAGGAGGGAAATAATAAAAATAAGAGCAGAAATAAACGATGTTGAAACAAAAAAGACAATAGAAAGGATCAATGAAACAAAGAGTTGGTTCTTCGAAAGAATTAACAAAATTGACAAACCCCTAGCCAGACTCACCAAGAAAAGAAGAGAGAAATCGCAAATTAGTAAAATCAGGAATGACAGAGGAGAAATCACAACAGATACCAATGAAATACAAGAGATCATAAGAGAATACTATGAAAAACTATATGCCAACAAATTGAACAACCTGGAAGAAATGGACAAATTCCTAGACTCCTACAATCTCCCCAAACTGAATCAGGAAGAAATGGAGAATCTGAATAGACCAATCACAAGTAAGGAAATAGAAACGGTAATCAAAAACCTCCCCAAAAACAAGAGTCCAGGACCAGACGGCTTCTCTGGAGAATTCTACCAAACATTCAAAGAAGACTTAATACCTATTCTCCTCAAACTGTTCCAGAAAATTGAGAAAGATGGAGAACTCCCTAACACGTTCTATGAAGCCAACATCACTCTGATCCCCAAACCTGACAAGGACAACACAAAGAAGGAGAACTACAGGCCGATATCACTGATGAACATAGATGCAAAAATCCTCAACAAAATTTTGGCAAACCGATTACAGCAATACATCAAAAAGATTATACACCATGATCAAGTGGGATTTATACCAGGGACACAGGGATGGTTCAACATCCGCAACTCAATCAACGTGATACACTATATTAACAAAATGAAAACCAAAAACCACATGATCATCTCAATAGATGCAGAGAAAGCATTCGACAAGATCCAACACCCATTTATGATAAAAACCCTCAGTAAAATGGGTATAGATGGAAAGTACCTCAACATAATAAAGGCCATATATGATAGACCCACAGCCAACATCATACTCAATGGACAAAAGCTGAAAGCCATCCCTCTGAGGACAGGAACAAGACAAGGGTGCCCACTTTCACCACTCCTATTCAACATAGTTCTGGAGGTGCTGGCCAGAGCAATTCGGCAGGAAAAAGAAATAAAAGGAATCCAAATAGGTAACGAAGAAGTAAAACTCTCGTTGTTTGCAGACGACATGATCTTATACATAGAAAACCCCAAAGAATCCACAGAAAAACTATTAGAAATAATCAACAACTACAGCAAAGTAGCAGGGTATAAAATTAACGTGCATAAATCAGTAGCATTTCTATACACTAACAATAAACTAACAGAAAAAGAACTCAAGCACTCTATCCCATTCACAATCGCAACGAAAAGAATAAAATACCTTGGGATAAACTTAACCAAGGAAGTGAAGGATCTATACAATGAAAACTACAAGACTCTCTTGAAAGAAATAGGCGATGACATAAAGAGATGGAAAGACATCCCTTGCACATGGATTGGAAGAATAAACATAGTTAAAATGTCCATACTACCTAAAGCAATATACAGATTCAATGCTATCCCAATCAGAATCCCAAGAACATTCTTCACAGAAATTGAACAAACAATCCTAAAATTCATATGGGGCAACAAAAGACCGCGAATTGCTAAAGCAATCCTGAGCAAGAAAAACAAAGCCGGCGGAATCACAATCCCCGATTTCAAAACATACTACAAAGCTACAGTGATCAAAACAGCATGGTACTGGTACAAAAACAGGTCCACAGATCAATGGAACAGAATTGAAAGCCCAGAGATAAAACCACACATCTATGGACAGCTAATCTTCGACAAAGGAGCAGAGGGCCTACAATGGAGAAAAGAAAGTCTCTTCAACAAATGGTGCTGGGAAAACTGGACAGCCACATGCAAAAGATTGAAAATTGACCATTCTTTTTCACCACACACCAAAATAAACTCAAAATGGATCAAAGACCTAAAGATTAGGCCTGAGACAATAAGTCTTTTGGAAGAGAATATAGGCAGTACACTCTTTGACATCAGTTTCAAAAGAATCTTTTCGCACACTGTAACTCCTCAGTTGAGGGAAACAATAGAAAGAATAAACAAATGGGACTTCATCAGACTAAAGAGCTTCTTCAAGGCAAGGGAAAACAGGATTGAAACAAAAAAACAGCTCACTAATTGGGAAAAAATATTTACAAGCCACTTATCCGACAAAGGGTTAATCTCCATAATATACAAAGAACTCACACTACTTAACAACAAAAAAACAAACAACCCGATCAAAAAATGGGCAGAGGACATGAACAGACATTTCTCAAAAGAAGATATGAATATGGCCAATAGACACATGAAAAGATGTTCATCATCGCTAATCATCAGGGAAATGCAAATCAAAACTACACTAAGATATCACCTTACCCCCGTTAGATTGGCAAAAACATCCAAAACCAAGAACGACAAATGTTGGAGAGGTTGTGGAGAAAGAGGAACCCTCATACACTGTTGGTGGGAATGCAAACTGGTACAGCCACTATGGAAAACAGTATGGAGATTTCTCAAAAAGTTAAAAATAGAAATACCCTATGACCCAGCCATCCCATTACTGGGTATCTATCCTAAGAACCTGATATCAGATATCTCAAGAGTCCGTTGCACCCCTATGTTCATTGCAGCATTATTTACAATAGCCAAGACGTGGAACCAGCCTACATGCCCAGAAACTAATGATTGGATAAAGAAGATGTGGTATATATACACAATGGAATACTACTCAGCCATAAAAAAAGACGAAATTGGCCCATTCACAACAATGTGGATGGACCTCGAGGGTATTATGTTAAGCGAAATAAGTCAGTCAGAGAAAGACGAACTCTATATGACTCCACTCATAGGTGGAAATTAGTATATTGAGAAGGAGATCTGATTGGTGGTTACCAGGGAAAAGGGGGGGTGGGGGGAGGGTACGGAGGGGGAAGTGGTGTACCCACAACATGACTAACAAAAATGTACAACTGAAATCTCACAAGGTTGTAATCTATCATAACATTAATAAAAAAAAAAAAAAAAAAAAAAAAAAAGAAATGTGAGCAATGGTGGCCTGAAATGGCAGCAGCAATGAGTGCCAGGGGCAGCCCCAGGGCACTCTGAGTAGTGGCCCCCAAACATCCATCATGAGAGCAGAGGCTCACTGGAGAACTGCTGTCTAAGTCAGGCCATTCCTAGACCACTCTTGGGAGCCTCATAGGAGCTGCCAATATAGCGATACAGCCCAGGAAATGTTGGTACCAGTATGGACAGCAGACCACGGAGAGATCAACAGCCCAGAGGTCAGTGGTAGCATGACCGGCAGCAATTCATGCCAAAGAGAAAACGCTAGACTATTGTAGGCAACAGAAGCAGCATGGTCAGTGGCCAACAGAGTGTCCAGAGAACAGCTCTGAGCAAAGTGGCAAAAGCAACAGCCACTCAAGACAAGATTCATGAATAATAAGCAGAGGTGGGCCCCAGGTCTCTAGACGGAAATGACTTGAGCGTACAATTCAGACATTTACATAAGATTACCAGGTATATCTCCAGGACAGTGCCTCCAAAGCAAGGATTCAGGTGACCTACAATTACACATATAATTAAACTCAGCCTGGTCAGTATGTATGGTGAACCTATTATATACAGTTACTGTGAAAACAGATTCAGATAAAGAAAATTCCTTCAGAAAGTCATGTGAAATGTTTATTATCTATCTTCTTTCTTATAGAAGAAAGCTCCTTGAGTTCTGTGACCCTATCTATCTTATATGCTGCTATATCCCAGTGCCTAGAACAGTACCCAGTACCCAGTAAGTGCTCAGTACATACTTATGGAATGAATGACAACATTAGTGGATAAAATCACAAAGCAATACAGTAAATGGAACAATATGAAGAGGAAATAGAGAGAATAATGTCTATTGAGAAAATGCAGGGTGTGATGGAAGCTTTCTGGAGGAGATAATGAGTAACATTTTTTAAAAACAATAGGCAAGGAATAAAAAAATTAAGCATTTTGTGCAGAGGGAACAATATTTACTAAGCTATGTATTTAACTGGTTGCTGGAGAAATCACCTAAGATCTGATTGAAGAACTAGTGGTACTTACTTTTATAACTCCTGAAATAATATCAGCAGGCAGAAGGCCTTGGGTAACTATGTATTTGGTGACAATTCACGGGGCCAAGGAAAGCCCACTGAGTCCACCGATGGGTCTGATTCGTTGGTTCAGAGGACTGACTTTAATTCTTCCAGTTTCCCGGAGGAACCCAAGTTCAGGAACCCAAGAGCCTTTTACTGGCTCACTGAAAACTGTTTTTTGGGATTTGGAAGGAATACCAAGCTGTCTAGTCTTCCAGTCCTGAGTCTTCAGATTTCAGTCAAATCCTCTTGCATATCAGGTTATGTGTGTGCTTTTCCAAAGTCTAGGTGCCATTATACTTGAACTGCCATTCCAAAAAGGCTTTTCTCCTTTAAGGATTTGGAAACATTCATATTATCTCTTATAAGATACCATGATTGATGTGGTCAGTACTGTGGTGTGCAAGATTATTAGCATAGGCTTTCTTTTTCACCTTTCTTGATGGCACGTAGACTTACATTTTCTGAAAAATGCAGGTTAATACAGATCAGATCCCACTCCAGAGGACAGCTGTTACTACCAACAAAAGAAGAAATTCAAGTTCAACTAATTTCATTGCCAGATTTATGCTATTCTAGGGGAATTTGATTTGATTTCTCTAAAAAGGCAGTTGAGCTGAAGAGAGAGCCTAGGCTAAAATTTGGGAATTAGCTTGTTATTATGGCTTCTTTAGTCAATCATTTTCCCTGTTTTATTCATGTAAGTATAGACCTCACACACAATTACTGTCTGTCAATTTCCAACTTTGTAAATTGATATTAGACAAACCTTCATTATAACCAATCATGGGAAGGTAAAACTGAAACCAAGACATGTTGCCAAAGAGGGAACCAAGGAGAGGACAACTAATCATTTCTAAGGTTCATTTTGATATTGATAGAAATTATTTATGATGAAGATAGAAGTAAGCGAAGAAAGAGATTCTGAATTTACTGCTTTAAAATTTTGGGTGAGTTCTTTATATATTTTTTATATTAACCCCTTATCAGATATATCATTTGCAAATATCTTCTCCCATTCAGTAGGTTGTCTTTTCATTTTGTTGATGGTTTCCTTTGCTGTGTAGAAGCTTTTTAGTTTGATGTCATCTCATTTGCTTATTTTTGCTTTTATTGTCCTTGCCTGAGGAGACTGGTCCAAAAATATTGATTGGACTGATGTCAAAGGGCTTGTTGCCTGTGTTTTCTTCTAGGAGTTTTATGGTTTCAGGTCTTACATTCAACTCTTTAATCCACTTTGAGTTTGTTTTTGTATCTGGTGTAAGAAAGTAGTCCAGTTACATTCTTTTGCATGTAGCTGTCCTGTTTTCCCAACACCATTTATTGAGGAGACTGTCCTTTCCCCATGATATATTCTTGCCTCCTTTGTCATAGATTGATTGACCATATATGCATGAGTTTATTTCTGGGTTCTCTATTCTGTTCCATTGATCTATGTGTCTGTTTTTGTGCCAGTACCATACCATTTTGATTACTATAGTTTTTTAGTATAGTTTGATATTAGGGAGCATGATTCCTCCAGCTATGTTCTTCTTTCTTAAGATTCCTTTGGCTATTGTGGATCTTTTGTGGTGCAGCATTGTTTACAATAGCCAAGATACAGAAATAACCCAAGTATTCAACAATGGATGAAGGGATAAGGAAGATGTGGTAATGATATATATATATATACATAAATATATATATAAGGAATACTACTTGGCCATAAAAAAAGAATGAAATCTCGCCATTTGCAACAACATGGATGGACCTTGAGGGTATTATGCTAAGTGAAATAAGTCAGATGGAGAAAAAAACAAAACAAATGAACAAATAAAACAAAAACAAACTCGTAGATACCAGAGAACATATAGTGGTTACCTGATGGGAAGGGGGTCAGGGGTGGGTGAAATGGGTGAAGGGGGTGATGGTGTGGTAACTAGATTGGTGATGGGTGGTATCTAGATTTGCAGTGGTGATCACATTGTGGTGTATACAGATGTTGGATTATAAAGCTGTACACCTGAAACTTATACAATAAAATAAACAAATAAATACAATTTTAAAAATAAATAAAATTTTGGATGGAACCATGTATGCTATAGCACCATATGCCAAAACATAACCCAGTTTCGGTACTTTCTGAGATGAGAGTTTGGGGCCTTGTATGTTACTGAGGTGGTGGCCTGTAAGTCCTTCTTTTCCCTGCTCTTACATGTTCATGATGATTTCCTTCTGTAAAATTATTACTCATAGTCATACCACAATGAAAATAACGACTAGAATTTTCGCAAGTGTCACTGGCTCATGGATACAAAGGCGGTCCACCAACAATAACACAAATTTCCCTTTACCTTCTACTAAAGATCACAATCACTTGAATCAATCTTCTCCAGCACAAGGAAGTCTTTCCCTGATATTACTTGGAGGCCTTCTGGGTATTTCACATCTCATCACAAATAGCTGTATGTTATTTTTCCACTCCAACCTTCTTCAATGTCATATTGATTTAAGTAACTCCTCTATAACAAAGATAATGTTTAAAAAGAAGATTAAGACCTGCCCATGTTTTTATGTGTTAAGATCAGATAAATTAGAAAATGATAATGAAGAGCTTATAACAGTGTCTGTAAATCTCTGGGAGAACTTATTTTGTTACATAACTTTTCATTTTAACCAAGAACGCCTATAAGACTTGCTGTTATGCACTCTAAGATAATACTATCCTGGCTGCCATGCCCTGGAGAGGTAACCTAATGTGTCACATGGCGATGGGGACATCTTCTGCCAGTTGAAAGGACAGTGATCATGGGTAGGAACAGAGCTAAGCACTTATATATTTTTCATTTAAAGATAAGAGCTTAAAGGGAAGCCTGTCCTTGCTAGTTGATTCTCTCCATCTTTCTCAGCCTTCTCTTATTCTCACTCGGACTCATTTGCAGACACAGACACCCACGAAGAGACCAACAAAAGCACACTGTGATTGGTAAGTCATGAGACAGTTTTTCATTATCCAAGAAAGAAACCCTGTCTCATTACTTCATAGGTTGTCCTTGTAATATGCAATCCTCTGTCCCCATCCTACTCTTTTCCTTTTTACTTGCTTCATCTCTAGATCTTTAGTCTATTTCTCACCCTCTAGGGGTTAAGTAACCTTCTGAAAATCCCTAAGGTGAAAAAAAAAACAAACCCTCCAGGCGAAAGTGAGAACCTTGTGTCCATAAACTTTTATGGGGACTCATATCCCAGGTAGGAGCCCAGGCTCACAAACAAGCTATAAAACCAGGAGATGCACCCGAGATGAGACTGGCCTCTCCCACCACAACCTCCCCACACCCTGCTGCAGATTTCTAATTGGGCTCCAACTGCAAAAAGAATGTTCCTTGGGTCTCTAAGTAGGAAATGAAAGTGTCACCTAGAGGTTAAAGACAGCAAAAATTAACAGCTGTGAGATATTTAGTGGCAAAGTCAGTATTTATGTACCCTAGGGAGATGAGGGCGGGAGGAGGAAGGCGTGGGAAGTGGGGTCACAGGAAAGTCTGCTCAGTTAATTTATCTCTCTCCTGATTGCCATGTTATTCGGTTGGAAATCTGCATCCCTGACACCATTTTCTCTGTACCCACGATCAGGTAAAAAGGAAACAAGAGAATGATCTTGCTTGTTTGAATTATTTTAATACAGTCCACACTATTTTTACTGTTAACAATTTTTATTGCTAATAGGTTTTAAATTATCTTGCTAAATTATTATTATTGATTTAAGAGAAAAACATGGCATCGTGCCTCTTTCTGAGATGTGTGGAGAGCCTCCAGAAAGTGTGCCCAAACCTAATTTATCCTCTTGCAAGGAAGCTGAAGCCAAGGCCTCCTCAAGCCCTTAACCTAAACTTCATTTCAGAGGAGAGAATCTCACTTGTACAGTTCAAAAGGCAGTCTTTGTGCTATTACAACTTTAATTTTTTAAAGCTTTGTCTTTTTACAAGAAGCTCTTTGCCTTCTACTTTGTCTTTTGTCTCTTGGCGTCATTCTTCCTCTTCCCAGAGCGCGTGTCTATTTATACCCCCGCAGTCTGGCATGAGGGTACACTGGGAAAACTATAACCCAGATAATCACAGTTGGTTGCAGATTATTCAATTATGACTTCTCTTATTTCTCTAAGGATTGCTTAGGACTCTTTCTTGGCTGCTGTTTGGTTCTTTATGCAATCATCGCAGGCAAGAGGGTAAAATGGCAATACATTAAAATTTTTTAATAAAAATAGAAATGAAAGACAATCCCTATAGCTTCATTTCCAAAAGAGGGTAGAAAGGTGAACTTTTAATAGCCAAAGAAAGCACAATAGTCAGGAAACTAATGGCTTGATAGGAGGTGATGCCATGATCCAGATCCCCAGAAAATAATAGCTTCTGCATCAATAAGAACTCCCAGGAATGGAAAAAGAAGGTATGATTCCCCTATATGACCCATTAAAAAACTTTTTGCCCTTAATTAGTGAGGTACTTTCAATATCCCTGATGGGAAACATGAAGGTGAAATGACATGGGGAAAATGAAGTTATAACAAATTAGAGAAAATGCCCACAAAATTGGAAATTTGCACTTTTCATCTCATATGAGTCCTGTTCTTATTGTGTGATCTAGGAAAAATGAAATTCTTCTTATTTTGCAACATTGACACCTTTAGAAAGGTCTGGTAAGAAATTAGGAAATTTTAAATGGTCCTTCTTTCCGCTATCGCTCTCCTTTCTACACTTTATTTGCTGATTAACTCTCCTTCTTCTAGCTTCTGCCCTGCTTTTACTTTTTCTAAGTTGTCTTCCTCTGTAGACTAGACATCTGCAAAGGCAATAAAAGAAATGAAGGGATCAAAATTCTTACTGCTGGTAGAAAAAGTTAGCTTATAGACTGCATGGAAAAGTCAGGGTTGAAAAAGGTTTAATCAAGCTGAGAAAAACAAGTTAAGACCAGAATGCTAAATAAATATCCATAAATGTGAACTCTTGCATACAGGTCAAAAATCAATTACACCTGTAAAAGATTAAAAAACAAATCTCCCTTTAGCAGGAGGTGAAACTGATGGGGCAATGTTAGCTGATGTTAATATGAGTCATCAGTATGATGGGTCTTATGCAGGATTGAATCATGTCTGGCACAAGGGAGGAAGAAATCTCATTTTGCTCCGTGCTGGTCAGACTGGATCTAGAGTGTTGGTACTCATTGTGAGCATCACGCTTTAAAGAGACTGACAGAGAAGAGGTTACATTTTGTGGAAAGGAGACTTGAATGGACACCCCAAAATAGAGATTTTTACCTGATAATGAGAAGGCATAAATTGGGGGAGGTGAGAAACAGCCAGAAGTTTTTCTGAGTCTTTCCTGGGGTTTCCATTACCTCCTGTGCTGCACAGTCACTAAAGGAGAGCTACTCTGAAGAGGAGAACCAAGGACAGGGATGGACAATTCTAAATTTAAAAATGCTATCTTTTGGGGCCAGCCTGGTGGCGTAGGGATTAAGTTTGCCCAGTCCTGCTTTTGTGGCTGGGGTTGGCTGCTTCAGATCCCAGGCACGGACCTATGTACTGCTTATCAAGCCATTCTGTGGCAGGCATCCCACATATAAAACAAATAGAGGAAGACAGGTACGAATGTTAGCTCAGGGCTAATCTTCCTCCCCCCAAAATAAATAAATAAACATTAGAAAAATAAAAATGCTATCTTTTAAACTAGTAGAATCTTCCAACTCAAAAATCTGTGAGTTTAAGAATCAAGATTTTGCCCCTCTTTTTTTTTTCCTTCTGTGTCCTTAGGAGAATGGGTTCATATCTTTCTACCTCAGTTTTTCCATCATTGAGGTGAGAATCGATGAGCCAATCTTCCTTGTTTTGGTACATTCCACTTTGTGAAATATTTTGAAGTGAGCAAAATGGCATGTCTATGCCAAGAATTAATTAGCACTGGCTCTGCGCTGCCATGCTTCCCTCAGCCCACGGGGGAAGGCTCTGAGTCATTGCTCCTCAGAGATGCCTGGCAAGGCGGCAAGTAATGGGAAGGTGCTCTGCACTCTTCAGGCACATTGGCACTTTTCAATTATTTATGCAATTTAATCCCACTGAAAAAGCACATTCTCCAAAGAACACCCCCAGGTCCTCTGCATGCTAGAGCTGGCAGAAAGTAATATGGAAAAAATGAGAGTGAGGGCTGTGCTTAAGGGAGCTTGTCTGACCTTCCCAGAGACCCTTGGTATTAAAGCAGGCAGTTTGCTTAGCTAATAATAACTATGCTCAGGACTTGTCATCTTCAAAGAACTTTAATTAATCCTTATAACACCCTGGTGGGCTGCAGGAGGTAAGTGTTATTATCTTCATTTCACACGAAACAAAATGCAGGCACAAACAGAGAGGGAAAATGGCTTGCTCGAGATAGCTAGTGTACAGCTAAATTTAGCACTAAGGAATACCTTAGGCCACAAGCTTCTTCCTGCAAAGTCCCTTTAGTAACGTATCTGGGCAGAGCACATGGGGCCAAAGTTAGGAGCCACAGAGGGGGCAGGTAAAGAGCACAGCCTGACCCAAATGTCTTACTTGAGACACAGAAGTGGAAGAAGGATGAAGAGTGAGAGCAGAGGAAAAATTGATCTGGGACAGAGTTTCATAGAAAACAAAGGGAGATAGATCCTCCAGTTTTGCTCTGAGCATGCAGAATTGTTCATCTCTGATGCAATAAGCTTCTAGGCCAAAATAAAACAAACAAAAAAATGAAATACTACTATAACTTCAAAGTCTTAATTGTTATATAAACAGAAACTGAGGAAGAAATTGAGGCATTGAGCTGTGTAAGAACATGATGCTGTGATGTCTCCAAATGGGTAGATGAGTGACTAGAGACCAATGTGGACTGATCTCTTGCTTTTTCTTCCAAATCACAGATTTCCTCTATTCTCTGACACTGTTTGCCTCTCTGATTTCACCCTATGAAGTTTATGATATTCATTATATGCAGTTTATCAAACTCTCTTGAGCTTGCTTTTTCTAAGAAGGATAAAAGACTCATTCAACTGGCTAGTTGATAGTGAATATCACCCCACCAGATCCTGTAGTCATAAGATCAGAGATTAGAGGATCCTAAAGAGCATGTAGTCTAAAATCATCTTTTCCAGCGGAAGATACAGAAAGCCAGAAATTAAATATGACTTGCTCAAGGTCACCTAGATAGTAAATGAATGCATGAGAACTGGAAACCAGGTATTTTGCCTTCTGTGATCACTCTCATCAGAAGAAATTCTTATGCTTGCACTCATAATGCTTGCATTAAGAGTCTGTGCAATGGAAATCTTTGAATGAGCTATTAAACATATCAAAAATACAGTCAATGACAGTGGACTCTCAGGAGAGCCAGACAGATGGCTGAAACTTACATCTTACCTGTAATTTAGTAGTATAGCTTTAAAGAGCTTCAATTGCCAAAACTAAGGTCTGCTTTCTGGATTGGCGAAACTGCAGTGAAAAGGAGAAAGAGGATTATACAGTCCTTGGTGCTCTCTTTAGGCTTTCAAAATTATCTGACTCAATAAAGTCAACAAGTGTTCCATTGTAAGCTCAGAAAGAAAGTAGAACTGTGGGTATATTTCCTTAGCCGTTTCTCTGAAATAGAATAAACCATGTTAGGAGACTCTCTCAAGGAATCATCTTGTACCTTCTGAGTTTCTAAAAATAATACATTAAAAAGGCCAAAGAAAATTATCAGAGAACACCAATGCTATACCAAAGGAGGAATTTGAAATGGGACCTGAAATGGGACATGAGAAGTATCCAGTGTCTCAGCACACTGAGATAAATTTTCCCCAGCTCATCGGAGATGATTTGATATACGTGTTGGGAGGGGACGTCTAAGGAGAGCTAGAGAAGAAAGTCATGGTAATTTCATATTTGGACAAATCTGAGTTCTGGGGAAAAACAAAATAACCTTATTTCTTATTAATCCCAGGAAGATGGAAACAGACACAGAAAAGGAGAGAGTAAAGATTGCAGTGACTATGAGAAATTGAGATAGGAAGAGCAGAATTTGACAGGATAACGTGTGTGTGTTTTGTGTTGGAGTCAGTTGTTTGTGTTAGGTTCGGGAGGGATGCTGGAAGATAGGTTTTGTCTGAGTTGGCTGGTTGTTTCTCACTCACACACGTTTGTTTTAGAATGAGACATCAGTCACCGCCTCTGCAAGGAGCACGCTGAGTGGAAATCACTTCTCCACTTCCCAGGCATCACATGAAATGGACACCTTCAAAAGCAGGTCATGTCTCCAGGGCAATAGACATCAGAGGATTACTGAATTAGCCTCCTCCTCTTAAGCCAAGTGGCCCATGTGAGTGTAAGATGGCCACTCTGATGAGATGCCAGTGGCTCACAGATAACAAAGGAGCCTCCTGACCATGCAATTCTCATCGGGATCCTTTCTCTCTCACATAGTGTCTGCCCCAAATGTTTAATATGCTTCATGGACTAGAAGGATCCAGTGAAAGGAAGATTCAAGTGACAGCTTTAATGATTCCCCAAATATGTGCCCTTCCCTAGAGTCTAGATTCACTGTCTTATGAAGGAATACTTCTTTAAGAGGCTGTAGATTTCTAAGACAAAATATGCATCACCACCCTCTTCAGATTCCTTTCTGTAGGGAGCCAGCCCTGTGGCCTAGTGGTTAAGTTTGACTCGCTGTGCTTTGGCGGCCGTGGGTTCCTTTCTTGGGCACAGACCTACATCACTTGTCGACAGACATGCTGTGGCAGCAACCCACACACAAAATAGGGGAAGACTGGGGCAGATGTTAGCTCAGGGCAAATCTTCCTCAAACAAAAAGAGGAAGATTGGCAACAGAAGTTAGCTCAGGGAGAATCTTCCTCAGAAAAAAAAAATTCCTTTCTGCAAATGAAATTGTCATGAGTCATGCAATTTTTTTTAAAAAGTCAGTATGTTTGGACTGAATCAAAGAAAAAATTTTTCATGGGGTTTGGTTTCTTTTTCATTTTTGCTATGGCAGAATATTTCACTTTGGACTGAGTATCTGTTCATTTTCTCGTGTTCGCTGTGCTAAGAAAGTCGTCTTCTGAAACTCCTACCAGGCCCTGCACATACCCACACTCCTGCTACTTGAAATGATTCTATTTATCCTTCACATTCTAGCCCTCCATAATGTCTCTAGCAGATTTAATTGCTCCCATTTTGATCTTCCCATAATAATGTGTTGATAAAAGTCCTATGAATGTCAATTAAGTAATTGAATGAATCGATGAATGAATACAACTGACATACTCTATTGTGAAGATAATGACTTTGGAATCAAAAGATCCTGGGTTTGAGTCCTGGCTCCACCACTCAGTAGATCTTTGACCCTGAGTCGGCCCCCTACCTCTTGAAGCCTCAGATTCCTCATCTGTACAACGGGAATAGTAATACTGACCCTGCAGGATAGTTGTGAGATTTAGATACTGTATATATAAGGCACTCACCATAGTGCACTTAAAAGGGCTGAATAAATGCTAGCTGCTGTTGGTTAACTGTATTCTAGTTAATTGTGCATGCAAGTTTACCTTATAGGCAATGAGGAGCCATTACAGCTTATTAAGAAGGGAAGTGCGTTAGAAAGGTGTCTTAAAATCCAAACTATGGAATGAGCAAGGAAATGAAGAGCTGAGAGGTGATCTAGATAAGAAATAAACAAAATCAAAATCAGGCATTGGTTATATCAGGACCAGAGGTCGCCCTGTTGAGCTGAGCGGGGCCAAGTGAAAACGCCCAGCAACCGAGGAAAGCGGTTCCCTGGATCCTTGCTGCATCCTGCTGCTCTCCTTGTCTGCTGACTGCTCCTCTGGGCTGCATGTCTACTTCCTCTTCTGCTTCCTCTGTGTGAGCCTGGGGCTCAAAATCGTTGCATCACTTGAGCTGAAAACCTACTCCATTCCCTGTTTGCAAAAGGGCAGCAAAAGCTGGTAACATGTCACCCATGCCTCAAATTTCTAATTCTGCTTGATTTTATTTCTATATTTGTAGCACAAGAGAAAAACATAAAATTATGAGGATGGAGTTATCTAGGCATAAAATATGTGGTGCTGTCTTTTTTTAGTCAAATTATAGCGTTGTTTTTATAGGGAAGAAGAGAACCAATGAGAATAGGGCACGGTTGTTGAGGGATTGCCACAATACTGTTCCATTGTGGAGGGGAGAAAAGGAGGGCAGAACAAGCTGAGATGAAAAAAAGGGAAATTAGAGTTAGGCATTAGAGGGAGTGTCTTGAATTTCAGGATGGGCGTATAATGGAGTAAGCTACACAGAAAATTCTCAGAATCTTCTTCTCTAATATGTTCAGGAATAGGAGAAAGAGCCTCATCCCTAAGCAGCTTCAGGTCACTAGGCCTGATGTTACTAGAGCATTCTGAAGGGCCCTTGGTAGCCCTGGTCTCCGTGCCTTTGGATGTGACCCTAAGAATAGAAGCTACACTTCTAGTCAGAAGGGAAAGCCTATCTCGCACTCCTCTGATCCCAGCTCGGGCTCTGAGAATCCAGAGAGAGATTAGGACTTGGAGGTTTTTCATCACCGGTGATGTGCTGATGCTGCTTCAATAAAACCAGCGCTCCCAAGACTCCATTACTCCGCTTCCAGAATCTCCATGACCTTAGTTGGCAACAGGGTGTAGATCACAGGGAGCTGAAGTAACCCAATAACACAGGCATCTTAACCATTTTAGGAGAGTGAAAACCACTTAACCCCCAATGTAATGGCTGCAGCGTTGGTCTGAGAAAGAAATAAATTGGTTTTAACTTACACTGCTTGAGCATTGGAGAGAAATAAAAAGGCAAAATGGAAAGACAAAATCATTGAGCATCTCTCAATAGATACCTTTTAGCAGTTTGTGACTGCAGAAACAAGAAGCACTGGCACGGAGTAAATCTAATCACATTTGGACACAGCCCTGTAGTAAACAGAGGGAAGAAGAAAGACATTAGAGCACTATAATCCTCTTGGAGATAGAAGCTGGGAAGAAAAATCCAGTGAAGGATTATGAAGTTAGCTGACCTGCTGTTAAACACAGAAGAGTCACAGAGGTGAACATGGCCTGGACAAGCCCAGAGTGTACTTGGTGTTAACAGGGTCTTCAGAGACTCATTCTGTAGGGCTGGAGGTAGCCTTCAGCGCTGCCAGAGCTTAGCAGGGGCTGGAAGTAGTTCAGCAGAGAGCTGCTTGGGCTGAATCTGCCTTTAGTTGCCACCTGCAAATGATTACAAAGAAGTAACTTGAGAGATGGCTGGACCCCCAGGAGCTGCCACACTCCTTGTCCCCAGGATGCTTCTCCTTTCTATATTGTTAAAGCCGCTTGATCTCCATATGCAGCCTACAGTGTTATCCTGACGTCTGGGGCCTATCCTGTCCTTAATCAGTGAGGGATGGAAGAGCACTGGTTGGATGCTCAGTCCTCAGCATCAAGGCAGTCTGACTGCTGATTCACTCTCACCTTGTACTGCAATTCTAGAAGTTTGATCCTAGTCTAGTTCTCAGATTAGCTGCTTTTGTGATAATACATATAACATCTATTATACATATTATATATATTACATATAATACATTTATAATATTATATATTGTGTATAATCATAAGCAAAGCTAATCTGAGAACTAGACTAGGATACACACACGCTCACGTAGAAGTTTATGTCTCGCACACATAAATTTTAAACAAACAACTCTCACTGAAACAGTGGTTGCAGGCAACAGGCTCCACCAATTTGGGGCCTCCACCAGCTTCCACCACGGCTTCTGAAGTCTCCCTATTCTCTGCGTCAAGTCATCAGAAGGTGAAAGAGCATGGAGGGTTGTGTCAGGGAGGTTTTTATGGGCCAGGCGTAGGTGAGCAAATCGGGGCCTCCTTTCCTTGAATGTTTCTGTCTAGGGTTAGGTGGCAGCTGTAACCACTCCCTTATACAATTTTCATCCCTTTGTGAACCACATTTGAAAGGTCTTCTTGGATTGGAACCTGGCCCAAATAAGGTAGGCTTTGACAAACTCCCATAGTTCTGGGTCCTGTGAAATATTCTGCCATGATAAATAGCGAGTATTAATGACATGACTGTTTTGAGTTTAGGTAACAGCTGGGAGGCCTCTCTCTCTGCATGAAATTGAGAAGGAAATTTCCCTACCCACTAATTTTGTAATATATTGTTCTGACTGTACAAAGACAAAAAGCCATGCTTCAAAATAAGATTCCAAGTCGTCTAGTTTTTAATTACGCTTATTAGAATAATAATTATTATTAATATTAATACTACTTATATAACACACTTTATTTGCAAAGCACTGTGTAAGCACTAGTTCCCAAATAGGAGAATGAATTAGCAAACATTAATTACAAAGTCAATAAAGGAAGAGTAGGTGAATTGGGACTTCAATTTGGGGTTAGAACCCCCATTCTTTTTGGGTTTCTTTCCCTAATACTGACACTGTCGCTTTGGGTTTTGTAATTTCCTTACCTGAACAAATGGAGGGCTGTAAAAACTCAGTGAATATTATAAAGATCAGATCCTGTTTGAGCATTAAGAATAGTGCACATTAAGGGCCTGCTACATATTCATAGTCTTAGAGAGTGCAGATAAAAATATGACTTTTGAAATTTTGATTTGTGATCATTTCTGAATCCATATGTACTCATTAAATGCCACTGACTACATTTTTAATAATGAGAAGGAATGTGACAAATGACCTGTCTGAGCTGAACAAAGAGATTTAAAGCAGCAGATCTCACATAGCAGGGAAAATACCTGGAGAGTGTTAAAATCCCATTTGCTAAAGTATATTGTATTATGTTCAAACTGTCCATTTTAATGCTGGTTGCTTATAACAATCATTGTCATGGTGCCATATAGTCCTATCTTAGTAACCAAAGGGGCAATTTACCCCATATCTGCAAAATAAATAGGTTTGACATCTAGTTTTGAGAGCATGCATTTCCTCACAATGCCCTAACAGGAAGAGGAAACTATTCTTATTGTCACACTAAGCTCTGCCGTGGAATAAGGCTTCAACATTTTTTCTTTTGTATTTGTGATCTCTTTATTCTCAACAGATTGAAATCAATAGAGAAGAAGATAAGAAACTACCTTCGTATAAATTAGTTAAAGAAAGAAACAACAGGAACCTCTCCTAATGATCAAGAAAAGAAAGAAGAAAATCAATATTTATTGAGCTGTTTTGTGCCAGGCACTGTGTTAGGACATTTACACGCTAGGTCATTTACATTTGGGGATAGTCAAACAGAGCTAAGCTTATTTGGTTAAGTCTCCATTGTTCAATGGATTTATTTGTTGATTGCCTTTGGAAATCTTAGCCTGGTCTTTTTCTTCCCATTAGGGCAAGTCCAGAACTCTTCATCCCCTTTCCTCCTAGCTGATAATTACCTGGAGAATACAAACTTTGTTTAGTTTACAATATAATTAAGAAAGTACACTGACAAAATAAATAAAGTTACTGTGTGGTCCAAATCCAAATGTAAATGGCTTTTTAATTATCTCATGTTCAAATTATCATCAGTGATGCTAAATTCCATTTGTGTGGCTAAGAGTTATCTGCATAGATTACTGTGTTTTTACTGATTTTGTCTTTTGGGAAGCAGAAGAAAACCACATGTATCTCAGTTATTTAAAGTTCATTTTTAGCAAATAGCAGATATAATTCCAAAATAATGGAAAACTGGTAAAGTACAGAAGGCAATGTGGTGCACATGATGAATATAAAGATATAGTAGGGGGCTGGCCCAGTAGCGCAGCAGTTAAATTCA
Organism: Equus przewalskii; assembly: GCF_037783145.1. Lineage (NCBI taxonomy): Eukaryota > Metazoa > Chordata > Mammalia > Perissodactyla > Equidae > Equus > Equus przewalskii. The sequence goes on from NC_091836.1 coordinate 37,158,195, forward strand.
CACATTCTGCTTCTGTGGTCTGGGGTTTAATAGTTCAGATCCCAAGTGCAGAACTACACACAGATTATCAAGCCATGCTGTGGCAGGTGTCCCACATAAAATAGAGGAAGATGGGTATGGATGTTAGCTCAGGGCCAGTCTTCCTCAGCAAAAAGAGGAGGATGGGCAGCAGATGTTAGCTCAGGGCTAATCTTACTCAAAAAAAAAAAAAAAAGATATAGGATCCTGATCCTAGGTAAATGCTTAAAGATCATCTAGTTAGTCCAGTTTACAATAGAGGTTGAAAATTCATAATAAGACATGTTAAGTGACTTTCCCAAAGTCACACAGCATAGAATGCCAAAGACTCAGGCATTCTGAATTTCTTAACAGAAACCTGAGGATTTTATTTCTTTTGCTACCTCTCAAAAAGAGATTGCTTATCTACTAGATTCTTTTTTTTTTTTTTTTCTGGATTTTAGGTGTTCTTTTTTTTTTTTTTTAAAGATTGGCACCTGGGCTAACAACAGTTGCCAATCGTTTTTTTCTTTTTTTTTTTTTTTGTCTGCTTTATCTCCTCAAACCCTCCTTGTACACAGCTGTATATCCTAGTTGCAGGTCCCTCCAGCCGTGGGATGTCACCTCAACATGGCCTGACGAGTGGTGCCATGTCTGCGCCCAGGATCTGAACCCTGGGCCACCGCAGTGGAGCGCGCGAACCCAACCACTCGGCCACGGAGCTGGCCCCTATCTACTAGATTCTATTCCTTCATGACAGGAAGTAGAGTGAGTATAATCTTTGTAATGACATTTTTAGATGTCCCTTGTCCCCATTTCCTCCTGAAATAAAGCAAAACAAAATAAACCCTATATGTTAATGCCATCAACCCCCTCCTATTTACTTTGTTACTGTCCTCTATATTCCTGATGACTGTCTTTTCTTTCTCCTCAGCACCCAACACCTATAATTATTCTTTAATATGATCCAATATTCTAATCCTTTCTTTCTCAATAAACTTTTCTACACTCTTCTTCCGTCACCCAATGCCCTGGTTTCTGGTGTTCCACCTTTCAAATCTCTCTATCAAGTATTCCTTTCTCCAATTTTCATCTCATTTCAGCTCAATTACTCTAACGCTCACTCTGCTATAATTCACCTCACATCTAAATCTTCGTTAACACTACCAATATCTCACTATCTCTAACCTTCCTTCAATCTTCTCTTTCCTCTTTGCCCACCTTAGATTTCATGACTCATTCCATATAATCATTATATACAAACATCATCTCCTCTGGTCTCCCTTTCTCTGTCCATCACACTCCAGTGGCAAAACTCCTGCTCATAACCAACAATTCTCCCTCTTTTCTGTGCCTGCACTCAAACTGCCAAACATAATAAGAGGAAAATGATATGATTGGACTGAATAAATTAACTTTAAATTCATAATTATAAAACTATAATGGGCACTAAACATGTTCTGGAAATACTACTTTTGTAGATATTTTAATTTCTTATTCACTAAAATATACTTTCTCTTCTTTCCTCATGCTTATCCCACATTCCACACATTCTAATCTTGCCTAATACTTCACTGAGCTAATAAAAACCAGCAAACAGGGAATCCTTTATCTTCCTCCCACCAAGCCCTTAATCATCTCCTCCATTGTCTCCCTTGTTACAATAGAGGAATTTCTTACCTCCCATTAAAGGCTAGTTTCTCCACTTGTGCCCACCACCTTTCACCAACTCAAGTTTCTTACTCCTTCAGTGATCCTTTTCCCCATTCATTTATTCATCCACAAACCTATGTTTTTGGTTACATAAAACATAAAAGTGCCTTTGGTTTCATGGCAGCCATAGAAAGGAATCTGTATTTTGTTTCAAGTGTGGATTTGAACAGGTTTGTGGCATGATGTAATTCACATTTTAAAAAATAACAAGGCCATCATTGAACTAGAGAGAGTAAGAGGAGGAATACCCGTTAGTATCTGTTGCGGTAGGGTAGGAAAGAGAAGACGGTGGCTTGGATGGTGATGACAGTAGCTGAAGTGGTCGGAAGTAGTCAGATCTGAGATATACATTTTAAGCTAAAATCAGTATGACAGTGTGAATGCAGAGCAATGAGGGGAAGAGAGGAATTATGAATGAAACCTAGATTTAGGGCCAGAGAAAGTGAATGGATAATGGAAGTGGTTACAGAGATGATATGATGGGGAAGGAGCAGGCTTTGCTGGGGGCAAGAATGGAGAGTCAAAAATTTTTTGGCTAGGTTAAGTTTGGGGTATCCATTGGATACTCATGAAGAGATGTTGACTAGATAGTTGTGTGTACATGAGTCTACCGCTCACAGGAGAGGTTGGAGTTGGGAATAAAAATGTTGGAGTTATTAGTATATAAATGATCTTAAAGTAAGACGTCTGAATGAGATCAACCAGGATGGACATTCTCTAATCAAATGCTCTCGGCTCCCTTCCTCCATTTCCCAACTATCATTCATTATTTAAAAATGAATTATGAAATATTTCAGACACATAGAAAACTGAAGAAAATAATGAACTTTCAAGTAACCACTACCAAAATTTAAATAAAAATGTTAACATTTTGCCATATTTCCTCATATCTCTCTGTTTTAGTTTTAAGAATTAAAGTATTATAGAAAGAGCTAATGGTCTGTGTTGCTGTTCCTTCTCTCCTTCCCTCTCTGTGGGTAACCATTCTCCTGAAGTTGATGTGCATCTTTCCCAAGAACGTTCTTTTATTTCGTTTTTCTATATACATCTATATCCACAATTTTTAAATACTGTACCATGTTTAACAATTTAGATAAGTGGTATCATACTCTGCAATTATTTACCACCTCTCCTTTGACTCAAAATTTTGAGTGAAATTTATCATGCTGACATGGATTAATTTCTTGCATTTTACTTACAACACATATTATAGCATTGTTTGAATAAATTCATCGTGTTCATTCCCAGGAATGTATGGTTAGACTGTCTCCCTTGAATCTCTCTTATCGCAGGGCTTCAGCAAACACTCGCGGGTATCACTCCCTTGCATATAGACGAGCTTCTCCAGGGCAAATTCTAAGACATAAAGTAGCTGGGTCATAAAGATAGATATCGTCTCCTTTTTTTTTTCAAGTATTGCCAAATTGCCTTCCAAAAATGTTTTCCTAATTTTCGAATTACTTGACGTGTATGAACACTCTCGTTTCCTCACATCTCCAATAGTGCTTGGCGTTTTTAGTTTGTTTAGTTTTTCCCAACCTGTTGCATGTAAAATGACATTTTGGTGTTGTCCTTTTCTCTTTTCTCACTCTAGTATGGCTTTCAGTCTTGTCACTCCACTAAACCTGGTGCTTTCAGTCACCAGTGATCTCTTTTGTCAAATGGAATAGGTGATTCTTTGTCTTCATCTGACGGTGCAGTGCAGTAGCACCCAACTCAGTTGATCATTCTCTCTTTGAAACACTCTCCTTTCAATCATCTTGACAACTCACATTCTCCCTACCACTCTTACAGCTACTTTTTAGTGCCTTTTCTTACTATCTTCTCCTGTTCTTCAAGACCTGGCTTGGTCCTTCATTTCTTTGCTATCATTTCTTTCTTGGTAATAAATTCTTTCCCATGACTTTAAATACCAACTTCATGATGAAGCTTACCAATGATATTGTTCTGCACTTCCGTGCTTCTAACTTCTGCTTGATGTCTCTATTTTAATGTATCACAAGCATCTCAAACTCAAAATGTCAAAAAATGGAACCCTTTATTTTCATCACTTTGGCTTCCTCCAAATGCCCCTCTTTCAGTCAACAGCCCATCATCATTGATAGATTTACTAATTCAAAAGCCTAGATGTGGGACCCTACACTTTTATTCCTCTCAGTCCTCATATCCAATTTATAACCTAGATATCTTGTTTTTCCCTCTGGAATGCATTTTGTATCTCTCCACTTCTATCCTTGGTCTCTGTCACAACTCTAGTTCAAGTTTACTACAATCTTTAAGATTATATTCCCAACGAATTTCCTCAATTCAGCTATTGTTCCACTATAGGCCATTTCTACATGGTAATCAGAGTGAAGTTTTAAAATGCAAATCAGTCTATCATTCTTTCCTGCTTGAACTTGTCCAATGACTTCCTGTTCCACCTATTGCACTGAGAAACTAAATCTAAAATGTTTACTATAGACTCAACACTTCTGCCAGCCTCTCCTTTATCTCACACCCCTCCCCTTTTTCTCACTGTGCTTCATTCACATCGGTCTATTGGCAGTTCCTGAAACATGCTCTTTCCTGCCTTAAATCCATGGTTATTGCTCTTCTCTTTGAGGAAGATACCATTCATATGGCTTGCTTCTCATCCTTAAGGTCTCAGCTGCAATGCAAGTTCCTCAAAGAGATCTTCCTGGACCATGGTATCTAAGGATGTCTTCCTGTTATTATTTAACATATTACCTGGCTTTTTGAAAACTGAGTCTAAATAATGTGTTAATGCTTTATTTGGGAAGTGCCAGACTAAAGCAGTGAGAGTAAGAACAAAGGAAAGTGAAGCAGGGAAGAATGGGAAGCAGACACAGGAGATGTGTTTCTGTGCCAGTCTCTGCTTCGCTGCTTTATGACAGTGAAGAGATATAACTGGCACATTAGCACCTGCTCAGCCACAGCAAACATCTTTCAATTGGCTGGACATAGAAACCGTACATCAAACTGGTAAAAAGAGGAGAGCATTTTGTGCCCTATTTCCTCTATTCCCCTCTCTCCTCTTGGTCAGTGTTTAACTCACAGGGGAGTTAATCCTCGGCATTTTTGGGTTACGCCATGGAGCCTCTCGGCATCAGTTCAGGAAGCCAAGCCCCAACTGTGCCTTGTGGAATTTCACTGAGTTCTCAAAGTGGCAAGAGGAACCAGAGACCCAGGGCATGTGTCTGGATGCTTAGAAGATAGAACCATGTGGAATCAATCAGCTGTGGCATTTTCTGTGTCTTAAGAAGTGCCGCAAGTACGAGAGACAGGTGAGGCCAAGATAATCAGAAGAGGGGCTTAACATGCATCAGCTATACATCTTGTTGCTTTTATTTCTGCCATTTATTAGAAACCGTATGTAGCTGGTGCACTCATCAGGTTTAACTGAAGAGGGAAAGGAAAAATAGCGTGAAGAAAGGATGGTGAAGCACCTAGGACTAGGAAGAGTAGAAAGTTGTTACCACTTGTCATCCTGAAAGGATGTTAAAACTTGGTGAGAGCTGGAGCTAGAAAGAGCCATCTAACAAGTGTTACAAGCATATAAGAAAATAATTGCAACCAAAACCCTGGCAAGGGTGGTGGGGGAAGGGGAATAGGTGATAAATACTCTCACTGCAACCATTCAGTCTTCTACCAGTACCTCCCATTGGCGAAATCCAGCGAGAAAATGGAGGGTAACAAAGCCAAGCTCATGCCATTTGTAAGGGTTAGCATTCCAGGGCACCAGGTGCAAAAAAGAAGAGTAGACAATCGGATCTGGGGATGAAGTACTGACAGAGACTATCTAGCACAGGAGGCCAGACTTTAGGGTACACCTGGACAGGGCTCGTTCACTGTTGTATCACTTGATACAAGCTCACCAAGTTATTTCAGTGTGAATGAATGAATGAATGAATGGACTCAAAAAGTATGCTTCCAGGCTTCAGCTTCACTTATAGAAACTGTAGGAATATTGAAACTCTATAATACTCATATTTAATATTTTCCAGGAAAACAGAGTTGCTGACCTATGTAAGAAACAATGTGGAAGTATCACTTCTCCGAGATAGTGTCCAGTATAGAAAATAATCAAGATTTTAAATATGTAAATTTTAATACTTCTATCTACATATATTTTGTGTTTTGTTATGAATTATGTCATATATAAAGAGCATAGATATGTGTGTATATATGCATATACAAGCATCCATACTATTTAAGGAAAAAACATGAAAATAAACATTTTGGTACCACCACACAGTTTAAGAAATAAAACTACTTTTGAAGCATCTATGTGCTTCTTTCCTGTTACATGTTTCTTATGTTCACATTTAAATCTTTAATCCATCTGGAAGTAATTTTTCTGTATGATGTGAGGAGGCAAAGGTTTTATTCCTTAAGAGTATACAATTGTCAAAAGTACCAAATAGACCATCATTTTCTTAATTATCTGCAATATTAACTCTCTTATATATCAGATTTTCATTTTTATATGGTTCTTCTAGGTTCTCCATTCTGTTCTATTCGTCCATTTGTCTAAGTTTCTGTTAATCCTACACTATCTTAATTTCAATAGTATTAAAATAATTCTTGATATTGTCAACGCAAATAGTCCATAACCAACCTATAAATCAAAACTGGAGTGAGCTTATTATGACCCAGAGTGAGGATTATAATCCAGGAAGGCCTGAGAAGGCGTTCCAGAGAACAGCTTTCAGTAGAGTCTTCTATCTTTTTAGAACAAAGAACATACATTAAACACACCTAGGATACCTTTCCATCAAAATTTCAAAGAGGTATTCAGTTGCAAATTACGAGGTCAACCTTACCCTGATGTCAGGAAAGGGACTAATCTGGGTGTTGCCAATAGGGCATTGCCAATAGGGCGGAGGAGGGGAAGTCTGAATTCTTGTCTTAAGGGAGGGCATTCTTTACTTTGGTGGTTAAGCAGATGTACAATGTGTGTTTGATAGGCCATAAGTCAGGCTTTTTCATTCAAGCCGAATCAGTTTGGAACTTGAATAGTTACCCCATATACCTCACTATGGCAAAATCTTTTGTCAATATCTTTTAGGGAAAGTCTCTTGCCTGGTTCTAACGGTTCAGAGATGGCCTTAGCAATTCTTGGCTCCTTATCTATATTAATTTTATAATCAGCTTGTCCAATTTCATGAAAATAATTTTGTTGGGTTTTTTAAAATTAGAATTGTATTTTCAGCAAAACGAATATTACTAAGTTTTTTATTGTGAGCAATGTGTGTCTCTCCATTTATTTAGGTCCTCTGTAATGTCTTTCAATTTTATACTGTTATAATAATTTCCCCAAAAGTTTTGTACATCTTTTGAAAATCATTTTCCCAAAGAAACTTTTGTTTTGTTTCCATTGGAAATGTGCTTTGATTTCTCCCTGAAAATCACATATTCTAATTTAACTTTTGACCATTGATCTTATATTAGCTAACACTGATAAACTTTTTATTAACTTTAATAAATTTACTGTAGATTATTTTTGTTTTTCTGTTTATACTGCCATATCATTTGAGAAAAATTATTCTATTTCTTCCATTCCTATCATTTTATACTTCCTTTTATTTTGCACTGACCAGATCCTCTGATATAATGCTGTTTAAATGTAGTGATTGTTATTCTTTATTTTAGGGAAATACGGTGTTCTCTCCTATTTTTAACACTGAGATTTACTTCATAAATTTCCTAAAGGGATTAAAGTATTAGTTAAGAATTGAAAGCAGCACCAAGAAGATGCAGCCCCTGGCCTGTGATAAAGGCACGGACCTACTACGTGGACTGAGCCCCCCAACACTCTCCTTTACTGAAGCTACCACGGAGTTTGAGGGCTACAGAGCCCAGGTTTTGAGAACAATTACCTCAGTTTCAGCCCTGTTCTCTTTAGTTTTCAGCCAAACACATGAAGAAAATAAGGCATAAGGGGGTGGTGTTGGAGAGAGAGAGACAGAGAGACCAGTGCCCTTATCCATCCACAGATTGACCAGGAGAAGGGGGAGATTCTTTCTAAGCAGTACAATTATCTATGGAATTGATAGTGATTTTGGAAAGGAAAGCAGGCACTTAAATAAGGAAAGGAGGCAGAAGGGAGGCAGGGAGGAATGGAAAAAGTGAGGAAGCAATTAGTTATTAGGTTAGTTCTCTTTCCATCAATTATATTCTAAAATTTCTGCTATTTAGAAAATATATATATACTTCCTTTTTTGTCCAGTCCTCCTTCTATAAACCAACTATTCCTGTTCATCTCCACTCATATGACTTGGGAATACGCAGACACACTCCATCTGCCACAAGAGGAATTAACATCTGTCAGGACAATGAGCAATCAAGGGTCTCCCAGCATCCACTTCTGGTCCTTAAAAAAGAAATAACCTTACATAAATCAAAGACTTTTATATTCAGTATTTTCCATTATTAAATGTTCCCTATATGTGAATTTTTTTGGTAACTAAAGGTAATTTAAATGTATCATATATATGTGTGTATATATATAGATATATATAATCATTTTTAATGGAAATATTTCCAAAATGTATTGCAAACTTATTTTCCTTACTTAACAGAATATTCTTGACATAAGTTAATCTTTTCTCGATGACTCAGGGCCATTGGTATGGCTCAAATATAGTGATGCCCTCAGGGATGATTGTGGTACTAATGGCTATGTGGCCAACACTTACTGGCCTTGGGCTGCTAGGCATTTCCAGTTAGCGTACCTTCTGTCTCTTCTCTTTCTGACACCTGTCACTTTTCAATGTGCCTGCTTCTAATTTGTCATCCACTGTAACCTTGGAAGAACTGTGGTTGCCATGGGAAACCAGGCAACCAAGTTTATAAAATTAGTAACTGAATATCCCTCGCTCTGGCCTGAAGAGGGTTTCATCTTTTGCCTCCAGAATAGAGAAGAGTACAAGCATTGGACAACTACCTTCCTTGGGGTTCAGAGGCCTAGTTAGGGCGCTTAAGACATTGTACATTTTTTGAAACTGCATTATAAAGACTTGCTTGTCTTTGACTCATTTTTTGGGGAAAACAAAGATCCTTTCCTGGTTGAAGTGTTGGTGAAGGCTCAGCATAACCCTTATGTAAAGACTATCCTAGGCTGGGGCCCATATTAAGCATAATTAGTAAAATAGGACCACATTCTATCATGGTTCTAAAAAAGGATTTAGTCAGCATCAGGCCCTGGTCAGAAACATTCCTCTAGGCAAACAATTCTCTTATAGGCATTTGTGGGTCACTCGATCAGAAGAAAATAACTGATCGTTTTAACAGTTTTTTGTTCTTGTTGTTAGACATCTGGAAATCTTAAGGAAAGCTAAAGATTGAATTTGCTGAAAAATTTTAGAGGATAGATCAACAGATCTTGATGATGGCAAATAATCTTAAAGATACCATTCTTTGATTAAATAAACTAATTTTTATAGATATCTATCTACTATTAATAACTTTTTGATATTAGTGTGGGAGTTTTTCTGGAATCAATTCTGAGATTCACAAAATATTAACTCTGGAAGACTGGCAAAACAGGTCCAAACATATAAAAAGTAGTGTTGATCACTGGATTATTTTTTCTCTTTCTCATTCTCATTCTTTCTACTTCTTTCTGCCTCTGCCTTTTTCTGTCTTCTATATTTGGGAACAGATCAATGACAGGAGCCCAGTTATCAAGACCTGTATGCTGGAACAGTAAAAGATAGATACTTAATTACTTAAGCACTTACTGACCTTAAGTACAAAATGGTAGCAAATTGACTCAATCTGAGTTGATGCTAGGATAATGTAAATCTCTCCCACCTAAGGTATAGCTGGACCTTGAGACAAAGGAGGAGACTGAGACTCAGGTGAACATCAAATGGCACTTTTCTCTTAGGAACAAATGCATCCAGTAGGTCATGGGAACCAGTGAATGTAACATAATCTTCATTAATGGCTGCTACTTCTACTGCTAGTTAAAATGGAGAGCTGATTCTGAGATGGTTTTCATTATGAGACAGGGGTTGTTTAACTAAGATACTCACCACAGAGAATTATCATCCCTAGAAACACCGAGCAATATGGTTCCCAGATTTTTCCAAAAGATTTTTTTCCCTTACTTAACTTACAGGCAGTAGTTAGATCTCTAAGGCCTGCCCTTTACCTGCTGTTAATAGAATTTGACACCCTTGGCTACCTGGTGTGCTGGGTGTCTTCCATTTGTCCCTTCAGATTAGGTTATATCCTCCTTCACCATCCTACTCTGTTACCTGGGAGGCTGACTTTTATGGACTTCATCAATAGGATTCCATTATCTTTGGTTTCTTATTGATTTTGGCTAATTTCAGCAACTATCAAGAGATCAAAATTGGGAGGAGAATGAAATCGAGGTGCTTATTTCCTCTCTTCCCTTCATCTGTTTCACAAGTTGGCTGCTTCCTTTTACTGGGACGCAACCTTCTCTCCCCAGGGGTCAGTAACTGTTCATCTCCTTGCCTTTTCAGGCATTGTGGTAGGAGCTCTAGCTATTGCCAGCCCTGGGAGAGTAACCATTCTCTTCTGGTTGCCCATATTCCTCTCACCATCTTCGAAAAATTGTCTTTATTAAAACTCTTTCACTATTTCCTTTAGATGTGTCGTTTATTTCTGCTAAGATACCGGGACATCTGGCAAAGGTGGAATAAGAAGGGAAGGTTCAGTGGGGGAGGAGAGGATGGGGACTGAGGCCATAACACTCTGGAACAGAAAGTCTTAGTTGTCCCACCACTGAGAAATATGATTTAGGACTATCCCCTGGCAAAAATGGAAGCAAAAGATATGATTTCTTCACTAAAGCATAGTACAGTGTAAAGAATATTTGAACCAAAGTCAGAAGACCTAGAGCCAAGTCAAAACTCTTCATTTTTATCACTGTATATATTTCAGAAGGGCACTTAAGATCCTTGAGCTATTTTTTCCTATAAAATTGTTTAGCCTGAGGATCAAAAGAGATAACAATGAGGAAGCACTTTATAAACTATGAGGCACGGTACAAATAGTAGTTGTTATTTTTGTTATTTCCTTAGATTCCCCACTTCCCCACATTCTTTTTATAGCGCTTCCTAAATTGTATTCTGCAGAACATTGGTTTTGATACCTTTTTTTTGAAAGGGGTTGAATCCAAGTAGGTTTGAGAAATACTGCGTATTATAGCCTATTTGGAGATTCATAATACATCTTAATACGCTAAAGACTCTGATAATTATAATAGTAAAGAAACTCACTTAGTTTAATTTAGCAGTTCCCAAACTGATCTACCCAGAAGCCCTTATAACCTGCAAATTATATGATCATTTGGTAGAACTAGTGTTTCATGGGACATGGTTGGTAAAGTCTGTCACCCCAGGATTTCTCTATTTACCCTAGAGCCTCGGTTACTTTTCGCTCCAGACTAGCTTCCATAGGAGCGTGTATGATATATATTCAACTCCTCAAACCCCAAGGGATCTACTAATCTAATGAGTCACAATCAATTTTTTCTACAAAGTCTATTTTTAACAAATCACATGGATGTTACATTCACATGAGCTTATTGATTTACCCTAAAACTTCAAAAGGAAGTAAAGTACCTCCACAGTTGTCTATAATCACAACTTAATAGAATGCAACTGGAAGGCTGCATAAGGGATGTCATATATGTAAAATGATTGGAGCATATACAATTTCTAGGGCACCATGCAGAGTGCAAACTTCAACGCTTTTTTTTCCCAGCAAAGAAATGCAAATGAGTGGGTGTGATATCAACATAGATTTAAAGTTGAGCCAATTTTCATTCATTTTTTAAGTAAACTCCAGTACTTTATAGTAACAAACTGTTTGCTATATATCTCTCAACTCATTTCAATAGACACAATTGAGGAAAATTGAAGAGCTGACAGTAGATTTTTTCCTGATGGTAATGATGAGGCCCTGATGGGCAGTCTAGCCACTAGTGAATAGAAATTTAAGACTAATTTCTCCAAAAGATTTTGGGCGTAAAGAGGGAGAGTAGGAAGTGCTGGTGAAAGTCTGGCTTGTATCACCAAGATGCTCATTTGCTCAAAGTGAGGGTTTTAGTTCTCAATATTCTTCTTTCACTCAATAGATTTTTTAGTTTTTTTCCACTGTTCCCCATTTTCTCAGAAGCTTCTTGGCAATGGGATTAAAAAAGAGAACTAAGCTTTGAGGCATACATGGGAGTAAAAACAAAGAAATATTTCAACTTGAAAGGTAAATGCCAGCATCATTCCATCCTTTTGTAAATTTCACTTTATCTATTTGGGTAGAAAAGCACTGTGAAAATCTTTGGTGATCTGTGGTGGACTTGGTCCTGAAGTGGTCAGATAATGACATGAGTTCCTGGGTTCACAAAAGACTTTCCTGAGAACAACATCACACTGAACTAGATTTGTATTCAGGTTCATGTATTTGCACAAGATATGTGTATACTTCCCATAAAGCTGTGATGGAAATTTTTCAAACAAAGATTTTGTAGGGAAAGTCTTGAGGATTGAGTCATTTTGATTCTTGATCTGTCTCTTCTCTGATTCTTACCTACCCATCATTGAGAAGCAGTATAATAATGTGAATTTCCCAAAGGAAAGCACTCAGGTAAGTAACAAATCATTCGATTCCCTTCTTTCATTAATCTGTTCTGACAGTGATTTTTCATGGCCCAGGCATAGTTTATTATAATTCTAGGTTTTCCCAAATCCATTATGTGTGCTTATCTATGGAAATAACCTCCTAGAGAAAGTCTTGCCACATTCTTCAGTGCAGAGTTTGGGTGCTGTGTTTTTAAAAAGAAGTAAGAGAGCACCTATGTCAAGAGCAAGAGGATTTACGGATTCCTGTTATCTGTGGGTCTTCTACGTTGCTCTGCTTGTGATTGCGTGAGGTGATAAACTGAAAGAGGGTCATGGATTTGACATTCATTATGGGAAGTGAAGAGGTGTGCTTATCACTAAGTAGACAGGAAGGACCTTATGAAGTCAAAAGAAAGTAAAATACCTTCTTGTCTTAGAAATATCAGCATATTTTAAGTGAAGGGTTGGTCCCTAGCAGGTCTGGTGGAGAAGATTAGATTAGTTTCCTATTCATTCCAATTGGCAAAATTAGATCCCAAATATGAACATGGAGGTTTGGGATCTGGGCCTAATTTACACAAGGAATGAATTGTCCCTGTCTCCACTGGTGACTCACCTTTTCATGACAATGCCATTAACCTATAGAACATCAACAGCCAGCTGTTCCCAGTAAATTTCTGAGTTTTGGGCATGAAATATACAATTTAAGCCCTTTCAGGAAGTAATTTTGTTTTTCCTCATTCCAAAAGACTACTGGATTAGAATACACCAGCATTTTGCTTACATCATCATTATATAGAAGCGAGCTTATGATAAAGATTTTCTCTTAAAAGTGATCACTGTTCAAATCATAATTATCATAATTAAATTATCCTTATTAAGTGATTGTTTACATACATTCATGTAATGGTGGCAATATAATACTTGACTGTATTCAACTAACAAAATTAAAACATTGCCAAGGCAAAAATGCATTAAATTGTTCCGGCTGTTCCCCATACTCTTTCTCTCTCTCTCCCTTCTTTCCTGTCCCCCCATACACACACACACACGCGCACACACACACACACACACAAACATCTATATCACTATCTCTACACACACATGCACATTCAGAACTTTCTCATAGCATGTCTTTTCCAATTCAATACTTATAATTCCATACATGAATCTACCTAAAAGCAAGCCCCTAGTTCCCTCCCCACACCAACCAGAAAATTCTAACCAATAAGGAGAGTCTGTCTCTGATTGGACATGTATTGCTGTTCCTATGGCTATTAAACATCAGAGGGGAATGTTTTTTCATCATTCGTGATGTTCTATCCTTGTAGAAGAAGCCCAATTGGTCTAACCCCTGCCCTCTCTATACCCATTTACTCACTCTGACTAGAGGGGAGAAGTGGCTTAAATTGATAGATGAATTTGGAAAAAATAAGTTAGGCATGCTTGGCTCAGCTCCTCTCTTTTTCCTTTTAGGGATCAGTTGCCTAAACGAAGCAGAAGTTCAAGTCTCCTCCAGGAGTCATGCTCCGCTTTGGAGCAGGAGGATGCCTTTCCCAGTCCAGTGCTCTGAAATTGGGAAGAATGACTCAGTTCGTTTCCAGGATTTAGTTACTGGGCCCCTTTGGCTCTGACACCAAAGCACATCCTCCAGCTTAAACTCTATAATGAAGTTTCCTAATTGATGTTCTTTGACAGTCTCAGATACACAGAAATATCAATATTCTCAGGACTTAGGGTGGCTGGCTGAGACTTTATGGTTACTAATGCTCCATACCATTCATTACTAGCCATAAGAAGCTGTATCTGTTTATCTGAGTTTCCATAAAACTATTATCGTTTTCTATACATGCTCTGAGGCCAAAAAAAAGAAGCCTGGAAAACAAACTTCTTTATCAGTAATAAAGGTGATATTTTGATATCTTTTGTCCTAAGTTATTCAGCCCACAGCTGGAAAGAAGATTGCTCTTTATTGAGCTGCCTCAGAGACGTTCACTTTGGTGCATAGTACAGAATAAACCGCCTAGTTCTCCTTCCTCCTTGAGACTGATCCTTCATTTTTCTCCTGATGTGTCTAGCCTTCATTCTGTGAATATTCCTTTTGGGTGTTTTCTAGGTATTCAATGCTTTCTTGCCTTCTCTGCAACAACTGGCATTTTCTGTATAAGATCACTGGCTTCACCACATGCCCTTAGTTTTTTCTAATAGTTGATATTTCTCAACAAAAAGGTACATGATGGGTAGCATGGACTATGCAATCAGAAAAACTTGGTTTTAATTCTCAAACACTTCCTTTGACCTTAGACCACCTCTATCAAAACAGTCACAAAAATTTACACAATGGGAAAGATGTCCTTTCTACGGAAATTTACTTATGTACATGAAATATTCGTTCCCTAATGATGACAGTGAATAAGATACTATTTGAAGAATTGCTTCTATATGCACATTGGTTTTTAACTGTTCAAAAACCTTTCATATCTATAGATCTTGTTTTGATCTCATAACAGTCTTATGACATATTTGATCAGATATTGTAATCTCTATATGAAAAATAAAGAAATCTAGATGAAGAGAACTAGAAAGGCTGCTGAAACTAGAGATCTCTCTCCAAAGAGATGGCGTAACTGAAGAGCTGTAGGCTCATCTTTCTCTTAGAGATGTTGCTATTATACTCACTAAATAGGTTTTTCTGATGACTCAT
The DNA here is from genome assembly GCF_037783145.1 of Equus przewalskii. Taxonomy (NCBI): domain Eukaryota; kingdom Metazoa; phylum Chordata; class Mammalia; order Perissodactyla; family Equidae; genus Equus; species Equus przewalskii. Next base: position 37,173,210 of record NC_091836.1, read on the forward strand.
ATTTTATCACTATTTGGACTTTGCTCTCCTTTCTTTAAGAGAGAATTTAATTTTACAGAGAATGATGTAAGGCTCATCTCTTTTAGTATAGTAGCCATATTGAATATTTTTTAAATGATGGGATCAAGACAATAAAGTTACCACGTCTTTTTTCAGAATGTCATATAATGTCTATATATTAACTTATTTAACCCTCACAATAATTTACAATATAGTATTACCATCCCCATTTTATATATCAAGAAAACACAAAAACATGAAACCAGGGTTTTGGATCCTCTCACCCATGTTATTTCTGCCCTCACACATTATCTTCCACAATGAGTCTTGAGAGCAGCTATCAAGAATGACCAAGAGTCTGAGCAGCAAGAATATTGAATTTGTCTATAAATATCCTTGGATCATCCTCAAGGAAATGTGAATTCAAGAGGAAACAAGATATGTGGAAAAGTCTGTAAATGTTTTAAAATTTGGAAAATGTTGCAGCTTTTCCAGGAGGTGCATTCAACATATAGAGAGTCTCCAAGAGTCCATAGACCCTGAACTTCAATTGTTCCCAAGGATCTGAGTGGAAGGAATCTCTGCTAAATCAGGGAATATTTGCAGAGCATTTTCAGTGACTCATAAACCACTGCTCTTTGACTTGCCATCAAGCCTACCCATAACCTGTAAAGAGCGAGTGCTGAGGTGCAGGTGATCAGATTCTGGACAACACAGAACAATAGAAAAGGCAACGACGAGCAGGTCAGCGTGAGAGTATAAGGCAAACCCTAACCAGATGTTCTCCTTTCAAGGACATAAATGTCACATAAACCATTTCTACACATCAGAGGAGCTAGAGATCTAGATATTCTTCAATTAAGAAAGAAGCAAGGACCCACAACTAAAAATATACAACTATGTACTAGGGGGATTTGGGGAGAAAAAGCAAAAATAAAAAAAGAAGATAGGCAATAGTTGTTAGCTCAGGTGCCAATCTTTAAAAAAACAAAAGAAAGAAACAAAGAACCAGAGACCTCTTTCCCAAATTTATGTCTTAGGAGCCCCCAAATATCTCTCTCTTCTGATATGATTCATGCTTTCAGAAAGTTAACATGTATGAAGTTTTCTTACTATGAGTGTACTTTTTTTTAAAGATGTTTTTATTTTTCCTTTTTCTCCCCAAAAGCCCCCTGTACATAGTTGTGTATTTTTTTCGTTGGGGGCCTTCTAGTTGTGGCATATGGGATGCTGCCTCAGCATACCTTGGTGAGCGGTGCCATGTCCGCGCCCTGGATCCAAACCTGCGAAACCCTGGGCCGCGAAAGGGGAGCGGGCAAACTTAACCACATGGCCACGGGGCCGGCCCCTGAACATACTTTTGAGGAAGGCTTAGATATGGTTCGGGAAAGAAGGGGACTCTGCAACTTCACATCAGTCAATCTTGATATACTTGTTACCTCAGGAAAAAGTGAATTTTTTGTATTACTGATTATAGAGGCAAGAGGAATAAAGACTTAGAATATGATTCATTGTATGCTATTATTTCAGTCAGTATCTGGTTCATTGCTGTGCTAAGTACAGTGGAGGGAGTACAATGGGAAGGAGATGAAAGAAAAACTAAGATAGGAGACCTTGCCCCAAGTAAACTGAACAAATTTGTTGGCGAGACAAGGCTTACATCAATGAAGTTATCACTTAGACTGCTGCCGATGCAGAGTGAAAATTCTCTTTCTCAGAAATCACAACCTAAATTGGACAAATAATCTGAAACAATCAGAAAAGCACCCCAGTGGACTTATAGAACTAGAAGCCTGGCATGACTAACCTAATGAGTCCTTTGAGTCAAAGTTAGACATCCTGATGTGTTTTAGGAGAACCTTTCCCGAGTAGCTGAATGCTTAAAAGAAGGAAGTGGGAAGTGGGATACAATTCTGTTAACCTTCCCTGCTTTTTTCACCTGGCTTTATCTGATGGTCTGTGGATTCTCTTGTCCTTTCTAATCCTTTGAAAGAGGAACTTAAACAACCATAATAAGAAGTGCTGATATCCTAGACCTAAATCCTTAGATATGACACCTTCCAGTGCTCAGCATTTGACAAAAGTGATGTCTGTGCCTGTCTTCCTGCCAGCTTTCTCTCACTACGTATTATTCCTCTTACTTCTTTGAGCCTCAGTGCTTTACATTGCCTAAGGATAAACCTGGCACTTTTTACCATTCATGATCCAATTAGCAGAGAAGGGAGCAGCTCAGCTTGCAACAACACACAGACTTTGGTATGAGCCCCACAAAGGAAAAGCAACACCTTAGACACTGTTTGTGCATAGCTGCCTATCTATTCTCTCTGTAATCTTAGAGCAAAGGCCCAGGGACCTTTGCTGGCTGCCCAAGGTTACCATTCAAGTCTAGAATGGATGGAAAAGGAATCATGTAAGATGTTTCTTTTGGTGCAGGTTCGCTAAATACCTCCCACAATCTGGACCTTCCTGACAGCCATTTACTATTTTTTTTAGACTGGGCAATAGGTAAAGAGAATTTTACTTGAGGATAAAAATCTCAGGAGAGAGTGTATTTATACCCTGAACTAAGAGGCACCAGTATGAGTAACTTCTCACATTTTTTCTTCTGAAATTTCAGAAATTCTGCTTCCAGTATATAAATTCCCTGTGAATTGAAGATGATGAGACTGCTGTCCTCTTTTTGGAATAGATCAGAACTCTAAATGATCTTAGTTTATTCAATATTTTAAGAACTATTGCTCACGTAATAGCGTTTATTAAGACTGGAGGAGATGCAAAGCAGCACAGGATTCTCTTTCTGCTCTCTAGGGCTCTATGTTTAGATCGTCACTTACCTTCCACATACTCTCAGTTTGCAGTTTGTAGGCATCAGCTGGTCTAGGGGTTCCCAGGCAAGGGCAGTGCCACCATCCACCAGAGATATTTTTTTAATGATTGGAGTTTTACAACTGGCGTGGAGGTGTTGGTGATACACAAATCACCTGAGGGATCAAAGATTCAAACATCTTGCAATGCTCCTTAAAAGAAAAAAATGGCTTAATCGAAAGTGTCAAAAGCAGCCCTCCCATTCATACTTGAGAAACGCTGTGTAGAATCCTTCACATCAGCCCCAGGCTCTTTAGCTTAGTCTATCTCCTTGGCCCATTCTTTAGGACAGCAAAGCAGAACTCTGTGTTGTAGTCTCTCTTAGCCAGCTTAGGTTAAGCTATGCTTCAGTAACAAACAAGCCAACAATCTTAATGGCTTGCAACAATAAAGTTTCTTTCTCATTCATGCTCCATGTCCATTTTGGGGCCTCTTAGGGTCTCATCCATGCAGTCTTATATCTGGGATCCAGGCTAATGGAGAGCCCCTCTCTGGGACGTTGTCAGTTCGGAGTCAGACTAGGACATAGTGAAATCCTGAGATGGCTCTTAAACTTCTGCTTGAAAGTAGTACACCATATTCGCTCACAGTTCATTGACTAAAGCAAACCACATGACCAAGCCTGATCTCAGCGTGGCACGAATGTATAAAATCTTCTTTCCAGGAGGCACAGCAAATACTCTGACAATAATACAATCCACTTTAGGGGAAGTGGACTGGAGGGAGAGGTTTCTATTATGACAAAGCTGCTTAAAAATGGGCTCTTGAAAGAAAATCTGCTTCCAAACAGTAACCCAGAACAAGTTATTTCTCTGATTCCCTTGAACGCAAGCTTCAGAAGAATAAGGTAGAAACTCAATGGAAAAAATAAAAAATCAAATTGATTTTGTCTCTGCCAAAAATGTATTTCTATCTCTAGGAATCTCCCATGCCTGGAAGCATTATGGTTTGCTCTTCCAGTTCCTGTTATATCTTCTTGCAAGTGAGTACACCTTAACAAAGAGGTCTATAGCTGCCATCATCCTCATTTCCCTCCTCCACATCTAGCTGCTCTAACTTGACAAATAAATGTGAATAATCACGAGGATTTTCTTTAAGGCTCTCATCGTTTTCCATCTTTGCGCTCTCCCTTAGAGACTGTGTCTAATTTTGACACTTCACTGATCAATAAATGATCCTAAAATCTGAGTGGCCTTTCTTTTAAGCTTCAATGCCATATTTTCTTTTAGCTATTGAACTTTTCACCATCAAATCAACTACATCTGAAACCAACCTGATCATCTTCAACACCCCTTATTCTCTCTTCTTCAGCTTCTACTGCCAAATTATATTCACATCCTAACTCTATCACTGGTACTACCATTATCCTAGTCATGCAGGAGTAAGTCTTCGTATTACCTTTTGGTCTTAAATCTCCTTTGCCTTCACTCAACTCCATCCACACAGTCACTACTTCCTATTAATTATTCATGTACTTTTTTTCTTTTTATCACTCTCTACTCATGGAAGTCTAAAACACATCTTTTCCAAATGGGAAAAATATCCTGTATATAAGAAAAAGAATAGTGTAATCACCTTCATAGAAAAACTTAAAGATTATAAATGTGAATCTGAAATAGTACTTATAAGTTATTAATGTTAATATTTATCATTAAAAATTTTAATAGTCTAATTTTAAAACATTGACAATGTGGTACATCAGTAATGATATTACAGCTGCTAGATTAATTCTACAGTCACTATATTGCACACTAGCAATACTAAATAGACATAGTCAGCTGGCACATTTAATGATATCACTAACATTTTTGTACACAACAGAGCTGATTAATAGGAAAAAATGCTATATGTTTTCTAAAAGAATTTAGTAGCTGGGATTGTACGTCGGGTGAATGTCAAACATCTTTCAACTACTAAAAATAATTAGGAGTGTATAGAAATCATTTTGACAAGCCTGTGTTTAAAATGTTAGCCTCTGTAAACTCACATCTATGAAATTTGCTCTTTTTTTTTAAAGATTTTATTTTTTTTCTTTTTTCTCTCCAAAGCCCCCAGCACATAGTTGTATATTCTTCGTTGTGGGTCCTTCTAGTTGTGGCATGTGGGACGCCACCCCAGCGTGGCTTGACAAGCAGTACCATGTCCGTGTCCAGGATACGAACCAACGAAACACTGAGCCGCCTGCAGCGGAGCGCGTGAACCCAACCACATGGCCACGGGGCCAGCCCCCATAAAATTTGCTTTTTAAACAATGTTTGTAATTTATGCTGGTTTTCAGTTTGATCAGTAAGAACAAACTTTCATCATAGTTTTTATATCCTTTACTTGTCTAAATTAAGTATGGTTTCTCATGAATATTATTGTGATATATAATTTGGGAATTTTTTATTTTCCTGAAATTTTGAGGTAGGAAAGTTGAAATTTTGATTTTGCAATATTTTTACAGAAAATAAATAATTTTGAGATAGAAATTTCCTTTGAAGAGTCATAGTTTAAATAGAATGAAATGAACAATGGTTAAATAAGATTTTTAATTTTTCGATGTTATAAATACTGGAGTACTAAACATATCAAACAAATTTAGATTTAAAATATAACCTACTATTCTGATTTGGATTATCATTGACATTTTATAAACATTTATTGTCTCAAAGAAGGCATAATGTTCTTCTGGAAGTTATTTAGCTAATACAAAGTCTTGTCATATTTACACTTACATCAATCTATTTATTATTTATTCATCCCTTGAAAGTTCTCAATCTTTGTAAATTAAAGCTGTTTTGAGAGCCACTCTGATTCTTCGTTGTTTCTTGCCTTCACTCCTTCCTGGCTGTATGCTCTCTAGAAATCTATGAACCTCTGCCTGAGGGTCCTCATCTATTAAATAAGCAAAAATGTATACAGTTCTTAGAAAAACTATTGGCATATAGCAAAACCTTACATATGCTAGGAGTGATAAGTTTTGTTATTGCTGTGACAGGCATATGTTTTGTTTGCATAGGTTATCACAAAGTCGTCATTATCTTAAATATGTAGTTGAGAAAACGAAGGCTCAGACTAGTCCAGAGACTCACCTGTGTCAAACAGAACAACTGATTTGAACCTATGTCTGTGTGGCCCCCAAGTCTATCTTGCCCCTCCAATGCTCAAGATCAATAGATCTTGTTCTCAGAACTTCAAAGAATATGGAGAACTTAGAGGAAATATGAGATAAATCAGTAATTAAGTATTTTGAAGATAGTGCTAAAAACTTTCCCTTCATTTCTTCATTATTTGTATTTTCCCAGGTGGGATATATTTCATTTCCACAAGTAGATTGTAAATTTTCTGAGGGAAGAAACTATATACTGTTCTATTTGGCATCATTTTCAGTGCTTAGTAAAATGTTATGATAACTTAAATACGAATATGTTTTTAATAGCTTAAATTGATTCAGTTGATCTCAAAACAATAGTGGGATATAGACAGGAAAGACATTCTCTTTATTTTACAGATGAGGAAATTTAGAAAAAGTAAGGTCAAGAAATTTATCTAAGATCACACATCTCGCTCACAGAAACCTGGGTCCAATATTAGCAGTAAATCCTTAATAAATGTGTCGGGAAAAAGAAATTCATCCTAGAGGAGATTTGTGAGTATGGAGCAAAAACAAAAAAGCAGTGTAATAAATTTAGAAAATATTCAAAGATTTTATTATTTTTAAGACTGGGGTTTATTTTACTTCAGAAATTTCAAATGACATCTTAATAATAATAATAATAGTAAGCAACAACTTACAACTATTTACTATTTACAGCATCCTAGCATTATGTTAAATATTTGCATATATTATTTTATTTAATACTCATAACTCATACACCCATGAAATAGATGTAGCTTTCTGAAAATTTTATTGATATAAACATACATAAAGAAA